>NW_028160629.1:0-302500 GCF_964263955.1 Coregonus lavaretus | reverse complement strand
CCCCATATGCATTGTGTGACCCATTAGGGCTTCCACCCACGGTGCTCAGAATGACAGAAATCACATTTAGAGTTAACAGAACATGCAATCAGGGGCTGATGTGGATGCGGTGTTGGAGTCAGGCGCAGGACACAGAAGCTTAGTTGATCCGACTTTAATAGTCACAGGAGCAAAATACAAATCCAACGTGCCTCAACAAACAGGAGGCGAGCGAATACGCAAAACAGTGCGTGAAGTGCGAAAAGCACTAACAATAAGAAAACAAATAACCTACACCAACGGACAGGCGTACAACAACACACAACTACAAACAAAACCAAAGGAAACTTATAGGTGACATAATCAATACGAGATATGGAACAGGTGCACTAATCAGACAAGACCAAACAAACATAGATAACATCAAACGGTAGCAGCTAGTACTCCGGGGACGACGAACGCCGAAGCCTGCCCGAACAAGGAGGAGGAGCAGTCTCGGCGGAATTCGTGACAGTACCCCCCCCTTGACGCGCGGCTCCAGCTGTGCGCCGACCCCGGCCTCGGGGACGGCCAGGAGGACGTGGAGCAGGGCGCGTAGGATGACTACGATGGAACTCAGTCAGGAGGGATGGATCTAAAATGTCCCTCCTAGGCACCCAGCACCGTTCCTCCGGACCGTACCCCTCCCACTCCACGAGATATTGTAGACCCCCCATCCGACGTCTCGAATCCACGATGGACCGGACTGAGTACACCGGAGCCCCCTTGATGTCCAGTGGGGGCGGAGGGGTCTCTCTTATCTCACTCTCCTGGAGTGGACCAGCTACCACCGGCCTGAGGAGAGACACATGGAATGAGGGGTTAATGTGATAGTCATTAGGCAGTTGCAACCTGTAACACACCTCATTCAATCTCCTCAGGACTTTAAATGGCCCCACAAACCGCCGGCCAAGCTTCCGGCAGGGCAGGCGAAGGGGCAGGTTTCGAGTCGAGAGCCAGACTCGATCTCCAGGGGCGTAGACTGGACCCTCACTGCGGTGGAGGTCGGCGCTCGCCTTCTGCCTGCGGATGGCCCGCTGCAGATGTACGTGGGCAGCGTTCCAGGTCTCCTCCGAGCGCCGAAACCACTCATCCACCGCAGGAGCCTCGATCTGGCTCTGATGCCATGGTGCCAGAACCGGCTGATAACCCAACACACACTGAAAAGGGGTCAGGTTAGTAGAGGAGTGGCGGAGAGAGTTCTGAGCCATCTCCTGCCCAGGGGATATACCCCGACCACTCCTCCGGCCGGCCCTGGCAATAGGATCTCAGAAACCTACCCACATCCTGGTTCACTCTCTCCACCTGCCCATTACTCTCCGGGTGGTAACCCGAGGTAAGGCTAACCGAGACCCCCAAGCGGTCCATGAACGCCCTCCAGACTCTAAAGGTGAATTGGGGACCCCGATCAGACACTATATCCTCGGGAACCCCGTAGTGCCGGAAGACGTGGGTGAACAAAGCCTCAGCGGTCTGTAGGGCAGTAGGGAGACCCGGCATTGGAATGAGACGACAGGCCTTAGAGAACCGATCCACAACGACCAGAATAGTGGTATTCCCCTGGGAGGGGGGAAGGTGCGTGACAAAGTCCACCGAGAGGTGAGACCACGGCCGTTGTGGAACGGGCAGGGGTTGTAACTTCCCCCTGGGCAGGTGTCTAGGCGCCTTACACTGAGCGCACACCGAGCAGGAGGAGACATAAACCCTCACGTCCCTAGCCAATGTTGGCCACCAGTACTTAACACTAAGGCAGTGCACTGTCCGGCCAATACCTGGATGTCCAGAGGAGGGTGACGTATGAGCCCAATAGATGAGACGATCACGGACCTCGAGCGGCACGTACGTCCGACCCACTGGACACTCTGGGGGAGTAGGGTCGGTGCGTAACGCCCGCTCAATTTCCGCATCGACCTCCCATACCACCGGTGCCACCAGACAAGACTCTGGCAGTATGGGAGTGGGCTCAATGGACCTCTCCTCTGCGTCATACCGCCGGGACAGGGCGTCTGCCTTACCGTTCTGGGACCCTGGGATGTAAGTGATCTTAAAAACGAACCGGGTCAGGAACATGTTCCACCTAGCCTGACGAGGGTTCAATCTCCTCGCTGCCCGGATGTACTCCAGGTTACGATGGTCAGTCAGAATGAGAAAAGGGTGTTGAGCCCCCTCAAGCCAATGCCTCCACACCTTTAGGGCTTGAACCACGGCTAACAGCTCCCTGTCCCCTACGTCATAATTACGCTCCGCCGGGCTGAGCTTTTTAGAATAAAAAGCGCAGGGACGGAGCTTAGGAGGCGTGCCGGAGCGTTGCGACAGTACTGCCCCAATCCCGGCCTCTGACACGTCCACCTCTACCTGGAACGCTAAAGTGGGGTCTGGGTGCGCCAGCACCGGAGCCGAAGTGAACAGGTCCTTCAGTTTACGAAACGCCCTGTCCGCTTCAGCCGACCACTGCAAACGCACCGGGCCCCCCTTCAGCAGGGAAGTAATGGGAGCTGCTACCTGTCCAAAACCCCGGATAAACCTCCGGTAGTAATTGGCAAAACCCAAAAACTGCTGCACCTCTTTAACAGGGGTTGGGGTTTGCCAGTTACGCACGGCTGACACCCGGTCAATCTCCATCTTCACCCCTGACGCGGACAACCGATGACCCAAGAAGGAGATGGACTCCTGGAAAAACAGACATTTCTCTGCCTTGACATACAAGTCATGCTCCAACAGCCTACCCAACACTCGGCGCACCAGGGCTACATGCTCGGCTCGTGTAGCAGAGTACACTAGGATGTCGTCAATGTACACTACCACTCCCTGCCCATGCAGGTCCCGGAAGATCTCGTCCACAAATGATTGGAAGACTGAAGGAGCATTCATTAACCCGTATGGCATGACAAGATACTCATAATGACCTGAGGTGGTACTAAATGCTGTCTTCCATTCATCTCCCTCCCTAATGCGCACCAAGTTATAAGCGCTCCTGAGATCCAGTTTTGTGAAGAAACGCACTCCGCGTAATGATTCAGTCATACTCGCAATCAGAGGTAGAGGGTAACTGTTTTTCACAGTGATCTGATTGAGACTACGATAATCAATACACGGGCGCAAACCTCCATCCTTCTTCTTCACAAAAAAGAAACTCGAGGACGCAGGGGAAGTGGAGGGCCGTATGTATCCTTGTCTCAGGGACTCAGCTATGTATGTTTCCATAGCCGCCGTCTCCTCTTGAGACAGAGGATACACATGGCTCCACGGAATTGCCGCACCTGTCTGGAGGTTTATCGCACAATCTCCCTGTCTATGAGGTGGCAATCGCGTCGCCCTCGTCTTGCTGAACACGAGTGCCAAATCCTCATACTCAGGGGGAATGTGCATTGCGGGCACTTGGTTCGGACTCTCCACCGTGGTCGCCCCAACGGAAACACCTAAACATCGCCCAACACACTGGCCAGACCATTCCTTGAGAGCCCTCTGTTGCCACGAAATGGTGGGGTCATGGGTGATTAACCAAGGAAGCCCCAGCACCACGGGATACGCAGGAGAGTCAATGAGGTACAACTGAATAATCTCCTCATGACCCCCCTGCGTCTTCATCTTTAGTGGCGCTGTGACCTCCCTAATCAACCCAGATCCCAACGGGCGGCTATCTAGGGCATGGACAGGAAAGGGTGCATCAACGGGCAGGAGGGGAATCCCTAACTTAGAACAACATTTCCGATCAATAAAATTCCCAGCTGTGCCTGAATCGACTAGCGCCTTATGCTGGGAATGAGATGCAACCTGAGGAAATACCACAGGTATACACAAGTGAACAACAGAGAGCTCTGGGTGAGTGGGGCGCCTACTCACCTGAAATGACTCCCCAGTGCGCGACCTGTTGCCTCGATTCCTTGGAGACCCTCCCCAGCACCTAGCCGCAGTGTGTCCTCTACGGCCACAGCTGGTGCAGGGGACGGCCCCCCTCGGGTTCTCTCTCCTACTCTCTCTAGCGCCAGCACCCCCGGGCTCGGCTCGGAGGTGCTGGGGGATGGAATGGACGGCCCCATCTCGGGACGTCCGCGGGTGGCCAGCAGGGTATCCAGACGGATGGACATGTCCACTAGCTGGTCGAAGGACAGATTGGTGTCCCTGCAGGCCAGCTCTCGCCGAACGTCCTCACGCAGGCTACACCGATAGTGATCGATGAGGGCCCTCTCATTCCACCCCGCATCCGCCACTAGAGTCCGGAAATCCATGGCGAACTCCTGTGCGCTCCTCTTCCCCTGTCGGAGGTGGAACAGACGCTCCCCCGCCACTTTACCCTCAGGAGGGTGATCGAAAACTGCCCTGAAGCGGCGGGAGAACTCCGCATAGCTGATGGTGGCGGCGTCTATTCCCCTCCATTCGGCGTTGGCCCACTCCGACGCCTTGCCGGAGAGACAGGAGATGAGGGCGGAAACGCTCTCGTATCCCGAGGGCGCCGGGTGTATGGTGGCCAGGTAGAGTTCCACCTGAAGGAGGAACCCCTGACACCCGGCTGCGGTGCCATCATACACCCTCGGGAGCGAGAGCCGAATCCCACTGGATTCCGGAGCTGGTCTGGTAGGGCTGGCCGATGGTGGTGGTAATGTAGGAGGAGGTGTGGGCACGTCTCCCCTTTCCCATCGGCGCAGGGTGTTCATTACCTCCTGCATGGCGGAGCCGAGTTGCTGGATCATGGCGTCCTGGCAGCTGACCCGATCCTCCAGCGACTCGGTCGCTGCCGCTGCTCCTGCTGACTCCATTGTATGGTGTGTTGTTCTGTCAGGGAGCTTAGTTGATCCGGCTTTAATAGTCACAGGAGCAAAATACAAATCCAACGGGCCTCAACAAACAGGAGGCGAGCGAATACGCAAAACATTGCGTAAAGTTCGAAAGGCACTAACAACAAGAAAACAAATAACCTACACCAACGGACAGGCGTACAACAACACACAACTACAAACAAAACCAAAGGAAACTTATAGGTGACATAATCAATATGAGATATGGAACAGGTGCACTAATCAGACAAGACCAAACAAACATAGATAACATCAAACGGTAGCAGCTAGTACTCCGGGGACGACGAACGCCGAAGTCTGCCCGAACAAGGAGGAGGAGCAGTCTCGGCGGAATTCGTGACACCCTGTAATGAAGCAGCCAATAAAACATCATTTTCAAACATTTGCCAAAATGCACCTGATGAGAGCAGTTCCATTTGTAACAGAGATTAAAAGAGGGTGAATCTAAAGATGCAACTACTAATATGACTAGGATTGGTTGCTATGACTAGGATGGGTTGATATGACTAGGATGGGTTGCTATGACTAGGATTGGTTGCTATGACTAGGATTGGTTGCTATGACTAGGATTGGTTGCTATGACTAGGATTGGTTGCTATGACTAGGATTGGTTGCTATGACTAGGATTGGTTGCTATGACTAGGATTGGTTGCTATGACTAGGATTGGTTGCTATGACTAGGATTGGTTGCTATGACTAGGATTGGTCGCTATGACTAGGATTGGTTGCTATGACTAGGATTGTGCCTTTGGCTTCTGGACAACAAAAGAAAGTGGATATGAAAACCAACAGAACAGGAGAGAAACGACATGTGAGGAAGTCGAATGTACGTACATTTGCCAAAATTATATAATAACTTCTGTCTATACAGAAATAAATAAAATCATTCAAAATATTTAACCAGAAAGCATTACTTAGCCACAGAGGAATCGAGGATCATTCGCCTTTTTTTTTAATAGCCGTGGATTGTTTTAGTTTCAGTTGAGAAATAAAAACAGTAGCTCTCTTTAACCGTGCACCAAAACAGTTTTAACACCATGATTGCATTTGGTCCTTTGTAGCTCAGTTGGTAGAGCATGGCGCTTGTAACGCCAGGGCATTGGGTTTGATTCTCAGGACCACCCATAATGCCAGGGCATTGGGTTTGATTCTCAGGACCACCCATAATGCCAGGGTATTGGGTTTGATTCTCAGGACCACCCATAATGCCAGGGTAGTGGGTTTGATTCTCAGGACCACCCATAATGCCAGGGTATTGGGTTTGATTCTCAGGACCACCCATAATGCCAGGGTAGTGGGTTTGATTCTCAGGACCACCCATATGTAAAATGCCAATTTAATTCCACTATATTATGCAAATTAACCTATAGACCGATAAACATGACGGTCAAATGCACTTACATCGACTGGTATTTCCATCAATGAATAAAATTCATTATTTTGTCCGGCAACAGATTTATTTGGTGTATTGATACTAAATCCAAAGTGTAATTAATAACTTCACCATGCTCAAAGGGTTATTTCATGTCGGCTTGTTTAATTTTTACCAATAGGTGCCCTTCTTTGTGAGGCATTGGAAAACCTCTGGGTCTTTGTGGTTGAATCTGTGTTTGAAATTTCAGTGTTCGACTGAGGGAACTTACAGATAATTGTATGTGTGGGGTACAGAGATGAGGTAGTCATTAAAAAATCATGTAAAATTAAACACTATTATTGCACACAAAGTGAGTCCATGCAACTTATTATGTGACTTATTAAGCAAATGTTTACTCCTGAACTTATTTAGGCTTGTCATGACAAAGGGGTTGAATACTATGATCTGGTCATAGGTCAAAATACTATAACTTGTCTGTCCTGGAATTCACCTAACAACCATTGATGATGTCATCAGTGCTGTGTGTATCAACTCTACCTTGTTTTTCTACAGAAGGAGAACAGGAGAGATGTTTTGTTATGGAGTCAGTCCCCTGACTAACAGACAGGTTGATACAGATGGAGAACAGGATAGATGTTTAGTCATGGAGTCAGTCCCCTAACTAACAGACAGGTTGATACAGATGGAGAACAGGAGATATGTTTTGTTATGGAGTCAGTCCCCTGACTAACAGACATGTTGATACAGATGTAGAACAGGAGAGATGTTTAGTCATGCGGTCAGTCCCCTGACTAATAGACAGGTTGATACAGATGGAGAACAGGAGAGATGTTTAGTCATGGAGTCAGTCCCCTGACTAACAGACAGGTTGATACAGATGGAGAACAGGAGAGATGTTTAGTCATGCAGTCAGTCCCCTGACTAACAGACAGGTTGATACAGATGGAGAACAGGAGAGATGTTTAGTCATGCAGTCAGTCCCCTGACTAACAGACAGGTTGATACAGATGGAGAACAGGAGAGATGTTTTGTCATGGAGTCAGTCCCCTGACTAACAGACAGGTTGATACAGATGGAGAACAGGAGAGATGTTTAGTCATGGAGTCAGTCACCTGACTAACAGACAGGTTGATACAGATGGAGAACAGGAGAGATGTTTAGTCATGCAGTCAGTCCCCTGACTAACAGACAGGTTGATACAGATGGAGAACAGGAGAGATGTTTTGTTATGGAGTCCCCCTGACTAACAGACAGGTTGATACAGATGGAGAACAGGAGAGATGTTTAGTCATGGAGTCAGTCACCTGACTAACAGACAGGTTGATACAGATGGAAAACAGGAGAGATGTTTAGTCATGGAGTCAGTCCCCTGACTAACAGACAGGTTGATACAGATGGAGAACAGGAGAGATGTTTAGTCATGCAGTCAGTCCCCTGACTAACAGACAGGTTGATACAGATGGAGAACAGGAGAGATGTTTAGTCATGCAGTCAGTCCCCTGACTAACAGACAGGTTGATACAGATGGAGAACAGGAGAGATGTTTAGTTATGGAGTCAGTCCCCTGACTAACAGACAGGTTGATACAGATGGAGAACAGGAGAGATGTTTAGTTATGGAGTCAGTCCCCTGACTAAAAGACAGGTTGATACAGATGGAGAACAGGAGAGATGTTTAGTCATGCAGTCAGTCCCCTGACTAACAGACAGGTTGATACAGATGGAGAACAGGAGAGATGTTTTGTTATGGAGTCCCCCTGACTAACAGACAGGTTGATACAGATGGAGGACAGGAGAGATGTTTAGTCATGGAGTCAGTCCCCTGACTAACAGACAGGTTGATACAGATGGAGAACAGGAGAGATGTTTAGTCATGGAGTCAGTCCCCTGACTAACAGACAGGTTGATACAGATAGAGAACAGGAGAGATGTTTAGTCATGCAGTCAGTCCCCTGACTAACAGACAGGTTGATACAGATGGAGAACAGGAGAGATGTTTAGTCATGCAGTCAGTCCCCTGACTAACAGACAGGTTGATACAGATGGAGAACAGGAGAGATGTTTAGTCATGCAGTCAGTCCCCTGACTAACAGACAGGTTGATACAGATGGAGAACAGGAGAGATGTTTTGTCATGGAGTCAGTCCCCTGACTAACAGACAGGTTGATACAGATGGAGAACAGGAGAGATGTTTAGTCATGGAGTCAGTCACCTGACTAACAGACAGGTTGATACAGATGGAGAACAGGAGAGATGTTTAGTCATGCAGTCAGTCCCCTGACTAACAGACAGGTTGATACAGATGGAGAACAGGAGAGATGTTTTGTTATGGAGTCCCCCTGACTAACAGACAGGTTGATACAGATGGAGAACAGGAGAGATGTTTAGTCATGGAGTCAGTCACCTGACTAACAGACAGGTTGATACAGATGGAAAACAGGAGAGATGTTTAGTCATGGAGTCAGTCCCCTGACTAACAGACAGGTTGATACAGATGGAGAACAGGAGAGATGTTTAGTCATGCAGTCAGTCCCCTGACTAACAGACAGGTTGATACAGATGGAGAACAGGAGAGATGTTTAGTCATGCAGTCAGTCCCCTGACTAACAGACAGGTTGATACAGATGGAGAACAGGAGAGATGTTTAGTTATGGAGTCAGTCCCCTGACTAACAGACAGGTTGATACAGATGGAGAACAGGAGAGATGTTTAGTTATGGAGTCAGTCCCCTGACTAAAAGACAGGTTGATACAGATGGAGAACAGGAGAGATGTTTAGTCATGCAGTCAGTCCCCTGACTAACAGACAGGTTGATACAGATGGAGAACAGGAGAGATGTTTTGTTATGGAGTCCCCCTGACTAACAGACAGGTTGATACAGATGGAGGACAGGAGAGATGTTTAGTCATGGAGTCAGTCCCCTGACTAACAGACAGGTTGATACAGATGGAGAACAGGAGAGATGTTTAGTCATGGAGTCAGTCCCCTGACTAACAGACAGGTTGATACAGATGGAGAACAGGAGAGATGTTTAGTCATGCAGTCAGTCCCCTGACTAACAGACAGGTTGATACAGATGGAGAACAGGAGAGATGTTTAGTCATGCAGTCAGTCCCCTAACTAACAGACAGGTTGATACAGATGGAGAACAGGAGAGATGTTTAGTCATGCAGTCAGTCCCCTGACTAACAGACAGGTTGATACAGATGGAGAACAGGAGAGATGTTTAGTTATGGAGTCAGTCCCCTGACTAACAGACAGGTTGATACAGATGGAGAACAGGAGAGATGTTTAGTTATGGAGTCCCCCTGACTAACAGACAGGTTGATACAGATGGAGGACAGGAGAGATGTTTAGTCATGGAGTCAGTCCCCTGACTAACAGACAGGTTGATACAGATGGAGAACAGGAGAGATGTTTAGTCATGGAGTCAGTCCCCTGACTAACAGACAGGTTGATACAGATGGAGAACAGGAGAGATGTTTAGTCATGCAGTCAGTCCCCTGACTAACAGACAGGTTGATACAGATGGAGAACAGGAGAGATGTTTAGTCATGCAGTCAGTCCCCTAACTAACAGACAGGTTGATACAGATGGAGAACAGGAGAGATGTTTAGTCATGCAGTCAGTCCCCTGACTAACAGACAGGTTGATACAGATGGAGAACAGGAGAGATGTTTAGTTATGGAGTCAGTCCCCTGACTAACAGACAGGTTGATACAGATGGAGAACAGGAGAGATGTTTTGTTATGGAGACCCCTTGACTAACAGACAGGTTGATACAGATGGAGGACAGGAGAGATGTTTAGTCATGGAGTCAGTCCCCTGACTAACAGACAGGTTGATACAGATGGAGAAAATGAGAGATGTTTAGTCATGGAGTCAGTCCCCTGACTAACAGACAGGTTGATACAGATGGAGAACAGGAGAGATGTTTAGTCATGCAGTCAGTCCCCTAACTAACAGACAGGTTGATACAGATGGAGAACAGGAGAGATGTTTAGTCATGCGGTCAGTCCCCTGACTAATAGACAGGTTGATACAGATGGAGAACAGGAGAGATGTTTAGTCATGGAGTCAGTCCCCTGACTAACAGACAGGTTGATAAAGATGGAAAACAGGAGAGATGTTTAGTCATGCAGTCAGTCCCCTGACTAACAGACAGGTTGATACAGATGGAGAACAGGAGAGATGTTTAGTCATGCAGTCAGTCCCCTGACTAACAGACAGGTTGATACAGATGGAGAACAGGAGAGATGTTTTGTCATGGAGTCAGTCCCCTGACTAACAGACAGGTTGATACAGATGGAGAACAGGAGAGATGTTTAGTCATGGAGTCAGTCACCTGACTAACAGACAGGTTGATACAGATGGAGAACAGGAGAGATGTTTAGTCATGCAGTCAGTCCCCTGACTAACAGACAGATTGATACAGATGGAGAACAGGAGAGATGTTTTGTTATGGAGTCCCCCTGACTAACAGACAGGTTGATACAGATGGAGAACAGGAGAGATGTTTAGTCATGGAGTCAGTCACCTGACTAACAGACAGGTTGATACAGATGGAGAACAGGAGAGATGTTCAGTCATGCAGTCAGTCCCCTGACTAACAGACAGGTTGATACAGATGGAGAACAGGAGAGATGTTTTGTTATGGAGTCCCCCTGACTAACAGACAGGTTGATACAGATGGAGGACAGGAGAGATGTTTAGTCATGGAGTCAGTCCCCTGACTAACAGACAGGTTGATACAGATGGAGAACAGGAGAGATGTTTAGTCATGGAGTCAGTCCCCTGACTAACAGACAGGTTGATACAGATGGAGAACAGGAGAGATGTTTAGTCATGCAGTCAGTCCCCTGACTAACAGACAGGTTGATACAGATGGAGAACAGGAGAGATGTTTAGTCATGCAGTCAGTCCCCTGACTAACAGACAGGTTGATACAGATGGAGAACAGGAGAGATGTTTAGTTATGGAGTCAGTCCCCTGACTAACAGACAGGTTGATACAGATGGAGAACAGGAGAGATGTTTAGTTATGGAGTCAGTCCCCTGACTAAAAGACAGGTTGATACAGATGGAGAACAGGAGAGATGTTTAGTCATGCAGTCAGTCCCCTGACTAACAGACAGGTTGATACAGATGGAGAACAGGAGAGATGTTTTGTTATGGAGTCCCCCTGACTAACAGACAGGTTGATACAGATGGAGGACAGGAGAGATGTTTAGTCATGGAGTCAGTCCCCTGACTAACAGACAGGTTGATACAGATGGAGAACAGGAGAGATGTTTAGTCATGGAGTCAGTCCCCTGACTAACAGACAGGTTGATACAGATGGAGAACAGGAGAGATGTTTGGTCATGCAGTCAGTCCCCTGACTAACAGACAGGTTGATACAGATGGAGAACAGGAGAGATGTTTAGTCATGCAGTCAGTCCCCTGACTAACAGACAGGTTGATACAGATGGAGAACAGGAGAGATGTTTAGTCATGCAGTCAGTCCCCTGACTAACAGACAGGTTGATACAGATGGAGAACAGGAGAGATGTTTAGTCATGCAGTCAGTCCCCTGACTAACAGACAGGTTGATACAGATGGAGAACAGGAGAGATGTTTAGTCATGCAGTCAGTCCCCTGACTAACAGACAGGTTGATACAGATGGAGAACAGGAGAGATGTTTAGTTATGGAGTCAGTCCCCTGACTAACAGACATGTTGATACAGATGGAGAACAGGAGAGATGTTTTGTTATGGAGTCCCCCTGACTAACAGACAGGTTGATACAGATGGAGGACAGGAGAGATGTTTAGTCATGGAGTCAGTCCCCTGACTAACAGACAGGTTGATACAGATGGAGAACAGGAGAGATGTTTAGTCATGGAGTCAGTCCCCTGACTAACAGACAGGTTGATACAGATGGAGAACAGGAGAGATGTTTAGTCATGCAGTCAGTCCCCTGACTAACAGACAGGTTGACACAGATGGAGAACAGGAGAGATGTTTAGTTATGGAGTCAGTCCCCTGACTAACAGACAGGTTGATACAGATGGAGAACAGGAGAGATGTTTAGTTATGGAGTCAGTCCCCTGACTAACAGACAGGTTGATACAGATGGAGAACAGGAGAGATGTTTAGTCATGCAGTCAGTCCCCTGACTAACAGACAGGTTGATACAGATGGAGGACAGGAGAGATGTTTTGTTATGGAGTCAGTCCCCTAACTAACAGACAGGTTGATACAGATGGAGAACAGGAGAGATGTTTTGTTATGGAGTCAGTCCCCTGACTAACAGACAGGTTGATACAGATGGAGAACAGGAGAGATGTTTTGTCATGGAGTCAGTCCCCTGACTAACAGACAGGTTGAGACAGATGGAGGACAGGAGAGATGTTTAGTCAAGCAGTCAGTCCCCTGACTAACAGACAGGTTGATACAGATGGAGGACAGGAGAGATGTTTTGTCATGGAGTCCTCTGACTAACAGACAGGTTGATACAGATGGAGAACAGGAGAGATGTTTTGTTATGGACTCAGTCCCCTAACTAATAGACAGGTTGATTCAGATGGAGGACAGGAGAGATGTTTAGTCATGGAGTCCCCTGACTAACAGACAGGTTGATACAGATGTCTGAACTGGGAGAGATGTTTAGTCATGGAGTCAGTCCCCTGACTAACAGACAGGTTGATACAGATGTCTGAACTGGGAGAGATGTTTAGTCATGGAGTCACCTGACTAACAGACAGGTTGAGACAGATGTCTGAACTGGGAGAGAAGTTTAGTCATGGAGTCAGTCCCCTGACTAATAGACAGGTTGATACAGATGGAGAACAGGAGAGATGTTTAGTCATGCAGTCAGTCCCCTGACTAACATACAGGTTGATACAGATGGAGAACAGGAGAGATGTTTAGTCATGGAGTCAGTCCCCTGACTAACAGACAGGTTGATACAGATGTCTGAACTGGGAGAGATGTTTAGTCATGGAGTCCCCTGACTAACAGACAGGTTGAGACAGATGTCTGAACTGGGAGAGATGTTTAGTCATGGAGTCAGTCCCCTGACTAACAGACAGGTTGATGCAGATGTCTGAACAGGGAGAGATGTTTTGTCATGGAGTCAGTCCCCTGACTATCATACAGGTTGATACAGATGGAGAACAGGAGAGATGTTTTGTCATGGAGTCAGTCCCCTGACTAACAGACAGGTTGATACAGATGGAGAATAGGAGAGATGTTTAGTCATGCAGTGAGTCCCCTGACTAACAGACAGGTTGATACAGATGGAGAACAGGAGAGATGTTTAGTCATGGAGTCAGTCCCCTGACTAAAAGACAGGTTGATACAGATGGAGAACAGGAGAGATGTTTAGTCATGCAGTCAGTCCCCTGACTAACAGACAGTTTGATACAGATGGAGGACAGGAGAGATGTTTTGTTATGGAGTCCTCTGACTAACAGACAGGTTGATACAGATGGAGAACAGGAGAGATGTTTTGTTATGGAGCCAGTCCCCTAACTAACAGACAGGTTGATACAGATGGAGAACAGGAGAGATGTTTTGTTATGGAGTCAGTCCCCTGACTAACAGACAGGTTGAAACAGATGTCTGAACTGGGAGAGATGTTTAGTCATGGAGTCAGTCCCCTGACTAACAGACAGGTTGATACAGATGGAGAACAGAACAGAAGTTTAGTCATGGAGTCAGTCCCCTGACTAACAGACAGGTTGATACAGATGGAGAACAGGGAGAGATGTTTAGTCATGGAGTCAGTCCCCTAACTAACAGACAGGTTGATACAGATGGAGAACAGGAGAGATGTTTAGTCATGCAGACAGTCCCCTGACTAACATACAGGTTGATACAGATGGAGAACAGGAGAGATGTTTAGTCATGGAGTCAGTCCCCTGACTAACAGACAGGTTGATACAGATGTCTGAACTGGGAGAGATGTTTAGTCATGGAGTCCCCTGACTAACATACAGGTTGAGACAGATGTCTGAACTGGGAGAGATGTTTAGTCATGGAGTCAGTCCCCTGACTAACAGACAGGTTGATGCAGATGTCTGAACAGGGAGAGATGTTTTGTCATGGAGTCAGTCCCCGGACTATCATACAGGTTGATACAGATGGAGAACAGGAGAGATGTTTTGTCATGGAGTCAGTCCCCTGACTAACAGACAGGTTGATACAGATGGAGAATAGGAGAGATGTTTAGTCATGCAGTGAGTCCCCTGACTAACAGACAGGTTGATACAGATGGAGAACAGGAGAGATGTTTAGTCATGGAGTCAGTCCCCTGACTAACAGACAGGGTGATACAGATGGAGAACAGGAGAGATGTTTTGTCATGGAGTCAGTCCCCTGACTAACAGACAGGTTGATACAGATGGAGAACAGGAGAGATGTTTAGTCATGGAGTCAGTCCTCTGACTAACAGACAGGGTGATACAGATGGAGAACAGGAGAGATGTTTAGTCATGCAGTCAGTCCCCTGACTAACAGACAGGTTGATACAGATGGAGAACAGGAGAGCTGTTTAGTCATGGAGTCAGTCCCCTGACTAACAGACAGGTTGATACAGATGGAGAACAGGAGAGATGTTTTGTCATGGAGTCCTCTGACTAACAGACAGGTTGATACAGAAGGAGAACAGGGAGAGATGTTTTGTTATGGAGTCAGTCCCCTAATTAACAGACATGTTGATACAGATGGAGAACAGGAGAGATGTTTTGTTATGGAGTCAGTCCCCTGAATAACAGACAGGTTGATACAGATGGAGAACAGGAGAGATGTTTTGTCATTGAGTCAGTCCCCTGACTAACATACAGGTTGATACAGATGTCTGAACTGGGAGAGATGTTTAGTCAAGGAGTCAGTCCCCTGACTAACAGACAGGTTGATACAGATGGAGAACAAGATAGATGTTTAGTCATGCAGTCAGTCCCCTGACTAACAGACAGGTTGATACAGATGGAGGACAGGAGAGATGTTTTGTCATGGAGTCCTCTGACTAACAGACAGGTTGATACAGATGGAGAACAGGAGAGATGTTTTGTCATGGAGTCAGTCCCCTGACTAACAGACAGGTTGATACCGATGTCTGAACTGTGAGAGATGTTTAGTCATGGAGTCAGTCCCCTGACTAACAGACAGGTTGATACAAATGGAGAAAATGAGAGATGTTTAGTCATGCAGTCAGTCCCCTGACTAACAGACAGGTTGATACAGATGGAGAACAGGAGAGATGTTTAGTCATGCAGTCAGTCCCCTGACTAACAGACAGGTTGATACAGAAGGAGAACAGGGAGAGATGTTTAGTCATGGAGTCAGTCCCCTGACTAAGAGACAGGTTGATACAGATGGAGAACAGGATAGATGTTTAGTCATGCAGTGAGTCCCCTGACTAACAGACAGGTTGATACAGATGGAGAACAGGAGAGATGTTTAGTCATGGAGTCAGTCCCCTGACTAACAGACAGGGTGATACAGATGGAGAACAGGAGAGATGTTTTGTCATGGAGTCAGTCCCCTGACTAACAGACAGGTTGATACAGATGGAGAACAGGAGAGATGTTTAGTCATGGAGTCAGTCCTCTGACTAACAGACAGGGTGATACAGATGGAGAACAGGAGAGATGTTTAGTCATGCAGTCAGTCCCCTGACTAACAGACAGGTTGATACAGATGGAGAACAGGAGAGATGTTTAGTCATGCAGTCAGTCCCCTGACTAACAGACAGGTTGATACAGAAGGAGAACAGGGAGAGATGTTTAGTCATGGAGTCAGTCCCCTGACTAACAGACAGTTTGATACAGATGGAGAACAGGATAGATGTTTAGTCATGCAGTGAGTCCCCTGACTAACAGACAGGTTGATACAGATGGAGAACAGGAGAGATGTTTAGTCATGGAGTCAGTCCCCTGACTAACAGACAGGGTGATACAGATGGAGAACAGGAGAGATGTTTTGTCATGGAGTCAGTCCCCTGACTAACAGACAGGTTGATACAGATGGAGAACAGGAGAGATGTTTAGTCATGGAGTCAGTCCTCTGACTAACATACAGGTTGATACAGATGGAGAACAGGAGAGATGTTTAGTCATGGAGTCAGTCCCCTGACTAACAGACAGGTTGATACAGATGGAGAACAGGAGAGATGTTTTGTCATGGAGTCCTCTGACTAACAGACAGGTTGATACAGAAGGAGAACAGGGAGAGATGTTTTGTTATGGAGTCAGTCCCCTAATTAACAGACATGTTGATACAGATGGAGAACAGGAGAGATGTTTTGTTATGGAGTCAGTCCCCTGAATAACAGACAGGTTGATACAGATGGAGAACAGGATAGATGTTTTGTCATTGAGTCAGTCCCCTGACTAACCTACAGGTTGATACAGATGTCTGAACTGGGAGAGATGTTTAGTCAAGGAGTCAGTCCCCTGACTAACAGACAGGTTGATACAGATGGAGAACAAGATAGATGTTTAGTCATGCAGTCAGTCCCCTGACTAACAGACAGGTTGATACAGATGGAGAACAGGAGAGATGTTTAGTCATGGAGTCAGTCCCCTGACTAACAGACAGGGTGATACAGATGGAGAACAGGAGAGATGTTTTGTCATGGAGTCAGTCCCCTGACTAACAGACAGGTTGATACAGATGGAGAACAGGAGAGATGTTTAGTCATGGAGTCAGTCCTCTGACTAACATACAGGTTGATACAGATGGAGAACAGGAGAGATGTTTAGTCATGGAGTCAGTCCCCTGACTAACAGACAGGTTGATACAGATGGAGAACAGGAGAGATGTTTAGTCATGCAGTCAGTCCCCTGACTAACAGACAGGTTGACACAGATGGAGAACAGGAGAGATGTTTAGTTATGGAGTCAGTCCCCTGACTAACAGACAGGTTGATACAGATGGAGAACAGGAGAGATGTTTAGTTATGGAGTCAGTCCCCTGACTAACAGACAGGTTGATACAGATGGAGAACAGGAGAGATGTTTAGTCATGCAGTCAGTCCCCTGACTAACAGACAGGTTGATACAGATGGAGGACAGGAGAGATGTTTTGTTATGGAGTCAGTCCCCTAACTAACAGACAGGTTGATACAGATGGAGAACAGGAGAGATGTTTTGTTATGGAGTCAGTCCCCTGACTAACAGACAGGTTGATACAGATGGAGAACAGGAGAGATGTTTTGTCATGGAGTCAGTCCCCTGACTAACAGACAGGTTGAGACAGATGGAGGACAGGAGAGATGTTTAGTCAAGCAGTCAGTCCCCTGACTAACAGACAGGTTGATACAGATGGAGGACAGGAGAGATGTTTTGTCATGGAGTCCTCTGACTAACAGACAGGTTGATACAGATGGAGAACAGGAGAGATGTTTTGTTATGGACTCAGTCCCCTAACTAATAGACAGGTTGATTCAGATGGAGGACAGGAGAGATGTTTAGTCATGGAGTCCCCTGACTAACAGACAGGTTGATACAGATGTCTGAACTGGGAGAGATGTTTAGTCATGGAGTCAGTCCCCTGACTAACAGACAGGTTGATACAGATGTCTGAACTGGGAGAGATGTTTAGTCATGGAGTCACCTGACTAACAGACAGGTTGAGACAGATGTCTGAACTGGGAGAGAAGTTTAGTCATGGAGTCAGTCCCCTGACTAATAGACAGGTTGATACAGATGGAGAACAGGAGAGATGTTTAGTCATGCAGTCAGTCCCCTGACTAACATACAGGTTGATACAGATGGAGAACAGGAGAGATGTTTAGTCATGGAGTCAGTCCCCTGACTAACAGACAGGTTGATACCGATGTCTGAACTGGGAGAGATGTTTAGTCATGGAGTCCCCTGACTAACAGACAGGTTGAGACAGATGTCTGAACTGGGAGAGATGTTTAGTCATGGAGTCAGTCCCCTGACTAACAGACAGGTTGATGCAGATGTCTGAACAGGGAGAGATGTTTTGTCATGGAGTCAGTCCCCTGACTAACAGACAGGTTGATACAGATGGAGAACAGGAGAGATGTTTAGTCATGGAGTCAGTCCCCTGACTAACAGACAGGGTGATACAGATGGAGAACAGGAGAGATGTTTTGTCATGGAGTCAGTCCCCTGACTAACAGACAGGTTGATACAGATGGAGAACAGGAGAGATGTTTAGTCATGGAGTCAGTCCTCTGACTAACAGACAGGGTGATACAGAAGGAGAACAGGAGAGATGTTTAGTCATGCAGTCAGTCCCCTGACTAACAGACAGGTTGATACAGATGGAGAACAGGATAGATGTTTAGTCATGCAGTGAGTCCCCTGACTAACAGACAGGTTGATACAGATGGAGAACAGGAGAGATGTTTAGTCATGGAGTCAGTCCCCTGACTAACAGACAGGGTGATACAGATGGAGAACAGGAGAGATGTTTTGTCATGGAGTCAGTCCCCTGACTAACAGACAGGTTGATACAGATGGAGAACAGGAGAGATGTTTAGTCATGGAGTCAGTCCTCTGACTAACATACAGGTTGATACAGATGGAGAACAGGAGAGATGTTTAGTCATGGAGTCAGTCCCCTGACTAACAGACAGGTTGATACAGATGGAGAACAGGAGAGATGTTTTGTCATGGAGTCCTCTGACTAACAGACAGGTTGATACAGAAGGAGAACAGGGAGAGATGTTTTGTTATGGAGTCAGTCCCCTAATTAACAGACATGTTGATACAGATGGAGAACAGGAGAGATGTTTTGTTATGGAGTCAGTCCCCTGAATAACAGACAGGTTGATACAGATGGAGAACAGGATAGATGTTTTGTCATTGAGTCAGTCCCCTGACTAACCTACAGGTTGATACAGATGTCTGAACTGGGAGAGATGTTTAGTCAAGGAGTCAGTCCCCTGACTAACAGACAGGTTGATACAGATGGAGAACAAGATAGATGTTTAGTCATGCAGTCAGTCCCCTGACTAACAGACAGGTTGATACAGATGGAGAACAGGAGAGATGTTTAGTCATGGAGTCAGTCCCCTGACTAACAGACAGGGTGATACAGATGGAGAACAGGAGAGATGTTTTGTCATGGAGTCAGTCCCCTGACTAACAGACAGGTTGATACAGATGGAGAACAGGAGAGATGTTTAGTCATGGAGTCAGTCCTCTGACTAACATACAGGTTGATACAGATGGAGAACAGGAGAGATGTTTAGTCATGGAGTCAGTCCCCTGACTAACAGACAGGTTGATACAGATGGAGAACAGGAGAGATGTTTAGTCATGCAGTCAGTCCCCTGACTAACAGACAGGTTGACACAGATGGAGAACAGGAGAGATGTTTAGTTATGGAGTCAGTCCCCTGACTAACAGACAGGTTGATACAGATGGAGAACAGGAGAGATGTTTAGTTATGGAGTCAGTCCCCTGACTAACAGACAGGTTGATACAGATGGAGAACAGGAGAGATGTTTAGTCATGCAGTCAGTCCCCTGACTAACAGACAGGTTGATACAGATGGAGGACAGGAGAGATGTTTTGTTATGGAGTCAGTCCCCTAACTAACAGACAGGTTGATACAGATGGAGAACAGGAGAGATGTTTTGTTATGGAGTCAGTCCCCTGACTAACAGACAGGTTGATACAGATGGAGAACAGGAGAGATGTTTTGTCATGGAGTCAGTCCCCTGACTAACAGACAGGTTGAGACAGATGGAGGACAGGAGAGATGTTTAGTCAAGCAGTCAGTCCCCTGACTAACAGACAGGTTGATACAGATGGAGGACAGGAGAGATGTTTTGTCATGGAGTCCTCTGACTAACAGACAGGTTGATACAGATGGAGAACAGGAGAGATGTTTTGTTATGGACTCAGTCCCCTAACTAATAGACAGGTTGATTCAGATGGAGGACAGGAGAGATGTTTAGTCATGGAGTCCCCTGACTAACAGACAGGTTGATACAGATGTCTGAACTGGGAGAGATGTTTAGTCATGGAGTCAGTCCCCTGACTAACAGACAGGTTGATACAGATGTCTGAACTGGGAGAGATGTTTAGTCATGGAGTCACCTGACTAACAGACAGGTTGAGACAGATGTCTGAACTGGGAGAGAAGTTTAGTCATGGAGTCAGTCCCCTGACTAATAGACAGGTTGATACAGATGGAGAACAGGAGAGATGTTTAGTCATGCAGTCAGTCCCCTGACTAACATACAGGTTGATACAGATGGAGAACAGGAGAGATGTTTAGTCATGGAGTCAGTCCCCTGACTAACAGACAGGTTGATACAGATGTCTGAACTGGGAGAGATGTTTAGTCATGGAGTCCCCTGACTAACAGACAGGTTGAGACAGATGTCTGAACTGGGAGAGATGTTTAGTCATGGAGTCAGTCCCCTGACTAACAGACAGGTTGATGCAGATGTCTGAACAGGGAGAGATGTTTTGTCATGGAGTCAGTCCCCTGACTATCATACAGGTTGATACAGATGGAGAACAGGAGAGATGTTTTGTCATGGAGTCAGTCCCCTGACTAACAGACAGGTTGATACAGATGGAGAATAGGAGAGATGTTTAGTCATGCAGTGAGTCCCCTGACTAACAGACAGGTTGATACAGATGGAGAACAGGAGAGATGTTTAGTCATGGAGTCAGTCCCCTGACTAAAAGACAGGTTGATACAGATGGAGAACAGGAGAGATGTTTAGTCATGCAGTCAGTCCCCTGACTAACAGACAGTTTGATACAGATGGAGGACAGGAGAGATGTTTTGTTATGGAGTCCTCTGACTAACAGACAGGTTGATACAGATGGAGAACAGGAGAGATGTTTTGTTATGGAGCCAGTCCCCTAACTAACAGACAGGTTGATACAGATGGAGAACAGGAGAGATGTTTTGTTATGGAGTCAGTCCCCTGACTAACAGACAGGTTGAAACAGATGTCTGAACTGGGAGAGATGTTTAGTCATGGAGTCAGTCCCCTGACTAACAGACAGGTTGATACAGATGGAGAACAGAACAGAAGTTTAGTCATGGAGTCAGTCCCCTGACTAACAGACAGGTTGATACAGATGGAGAACAGGGAGAGATGTTTAGTCATGGAGTCAGTCCCCTAACTAACAGACAGGTTGATACAGATGGAGAACAGGAGAGATGTTTAGTCATGCAGACAGTCCCCTGACTAACATACAGGTTGATACAGATGGAGAACAGGAGAGATGTTTAGTCATGGAGTCAGTCCCCTGACTAACAGACAGGTTGATACAGATGTCTGAACTGGGAGAGATGTTTAGTCATGGAGTCCCCTGACTAACATACAGGTTGAGACAGATGTCTGAACTGGGAGAGATGTTTAGTCATGGAGTCAGTCCCCTGACTAACAGACAGGTTGATGCAGATGTCTGAACAGGGAGAGATGTTTTGTCATGGAGTCAGTCCCCGGACTATCATACAGGTTGATACAGATGGAGAACAGGAGAGATGTTTTGTCATGGAGTCAGTCCCCTGACTAACAGACAGGTTGATACAGATGGAGAATAGGAGAGATGTTTAGTCATGCAGTGAGTCCCCTGACTAACAGACAGGTTGATACAGATGGAGAACAGGAGAGATGTTTAGTCATGGAGTCAGTCCCCTGACTAACAGACAGGGTGATACAGATGGAGAACAGGAGAGATGTTTTGTCATGGAGTCAGTCCCCTGACTAACAGACAGGTTGATACAGATGGAGAACAGGAGAGATGTTTAGTCATGGAGTCAGTCCTCTGACTAACAGACAGGGTGATACAGATGGAGAACAGGAGAGATGTTTAGTCATGCAGTCAGTCCCCTGACTAACAGACAGGTTGATACAGATGGAGAACAGGAGAGCTGTTTAGTCATGGAGTCAGTCCCCTGACTAACAGACAGGTTGATACAGATGGAGAACAGGAGAGATGTTTTGTCATGGAGTCCTCTGACTAACAGACAGGTTGATACAGAAGGAGAACAGGGAGAGATGTTTTGTTATGGAGTCAGTCCCCTAATTAACAGACATGTTGATACAGATGGAGAACAGGAGAGATGTTTTGTTATGGAGTCAGTCCCCTGAATAACAGACAGGTTGATACAGATGGAGAACAGGAGAGATGTTTTGTCATTGAGTCAGTCCCCTGACTAACATACAGGTTGATACAGATGTCTGAACTGGGAGAGATGTTTAGTCAAGGAGTCAGTCCCCTGACTAACAGACAGGTTGATACAGATGGAGAACAAGATAGATGTTTAGTCATGCAGTCAGTCCCCTGACTAACAGACAGGTTGATACAGATGGAGGACAGGAGAGATGTTTTGTCATGGAGTCCTCTGACTAACAGACAGGTTGATACAGATGGAGAACAGGAGAGATGTTTTGTCATGGAGTCAGTCCCCTGACTAACAGACAGGTTGATACCGATGTCTGAACTGTGAGAGATGTTTAGTCATGGAGTCAGTCCCCTGACTAACAGACAGGTTGATACAAATGGAGAAAATGAGAGATGTTTAGTCATGCAGTCAGTCCCCTGACTAACAGACAGGTTGATACAGATGGAGAACAGGAGAGATGTTTAGTCATGCAGTCAGTCCCCTGACTAACAGACAGGTTGATACAGAAGGAGAACAGGAAGAGATGTTTAGTCATGGAGTCAGTCCCCTGACTAAGAGACAGGTTGATACAGATGGAGAACAGGATAGATGTTTAGTCATGCAGTGAGTCCCCTGACTAACAGACAGGTTGATACAGATGGAGAACAGGAGAGATGTTTAGTCATGGAGTCAGTCCCCTGACTAACAGACAGGGTGATACAGATGGAGAACAGGAGAGATGTTTTGTCATGGAGTCAGTCCCCTGACTAACAGACAGGTTGATACAGATGGAGAACAGGAGAGATGTTTAGTCATGGAGTCAGTCCTCTGACTAACAGACAGGGTGATACAGATGGAGAACAGGAGAGATGTTTAGTCATGCAGTCAGTCCCCTGACTAACAGACAGGTTGATACAGATGGAGAACAGGAGAGATGTTTAGTCATGCAGTCAGTCCCCTGACTAACAGACAGGTTGATACAGAAGGAGAACAGGGAGAGATGTTTAGTCATGGAGTCAGTCCCCTGACTAACAGACAGTTTGATACAGATGGAGAACAGGATAGATGTTTAGTCATGCAGTGAGTCCCCTGACTAACAGACAGGTTGATACAGATGGAGAACAGGAGAGATGTTTAGTCATGGAGTCAGTCCCCTGACTAACAGACAGGGTGATACAGATGGAGAACAGGAGAGATGTTTTGTCATGGAGTCAGTCCCCTGACTAACAGACAGGTTGATACAGATGGAGAACAGGAGAGATGTTTAGTCATGGAGTCAGTCCTCTGACTAACATACAGGTTGATACAGATGGAGAACAGGAGAGATGTTTAGTCATGGAGTCAGTCCCCTGACTAACAGACAGGTTGATACAGATGGAGAACAGGAGAGATGTTTTGTCATGGAGTCCTCTGACTAACAGACAGGTTGATACAGAAGGAGAACAGGGAGAGATGTTTTGTTATGGAGTCAGTCCCCTAATTAACAGACATGTTGATACAGATGGAGAACAGGAGAGATGTTTTGTTATGGAGTCAGTCCCCTGAATAACAGACAGGTTGATACAGATGGAGAACAGGATAGATGTTTTGTCATTGAGTCAGTCCCCTGACTAACCTACAGGTTGATACAGATGTCTGAACTGGGAGAGATGTTTAGTCAAGGAGTCAGTCCCCTGACTAACAGACAGGTTGATACAGATGGAGAACAAGATAGATGTTTAGTCATGCAGTCAGTCCCCTGAATAACAGACAGGTTGATACAGATGGAGAACAGGAGAGATGTTTAGTCATGGAGTCAGTCCCCTGACTAACAGACAGGGTGATACAGATGGAGAACAGGAGAGATGTTTTGTCATGGAGTCAGTCCCCTGACTAACAGACAGGTTGATACAGATGGAGAACAGGAGAGATGTTTAGTCATGGAGTCAGTCCTCTGACTAACATACAGGTTGATACAGATGGAGAACAGGAGAGATGTTTAGTCATGGAGTCAGTCCCCTGACTAACAGACAGGTTGATACAGATGGAGAACAGGAGAGATGTTTTGTCATGGAGTCCTCTGACTAACAGACAGGTTGATACAGAAGGAGAACAGGGAGAGATGTTTTGTTATGGAGTCAGTCCCCTAATTAACAGACATGTTGATACAGATGGAGAACAGGAGAGATGTTTTGTTATGGAGTCAGTCCCCTGAATAACAGACAGGTTGATACAGATGGAGAACAGGAGAGATGTTTTGTCATTGAGTCAGTCCCCTGACTAACCTACAGGTTGATACAGATGTCTGAACTGGGAGAGATGTTTAGTCAAGGAGTCTGTCCCCTGACTAACAGACAGGTTGATACAGATGGAGAACAAGATAGATGTTTAGTCATGCAGTCAGTCCCCTGACTAACAGACAGGTTGATACAGATGGAGGACAGGAGAGATGTTTTGTCATGGAGTCCTCTGACTAACAGACAGGTTGATACAGATGGAGAACAGGAGAGATGTTTTGTCATGGAGTCAGTCCCCTGACTAACAGACAGGTTGATACCGATGTCTGAACTGTGAGAGATGTTTAGTCATGGAGTCAGTCCCCTGACTAACAGACAGGTTGATACAAATGGAGAAAATGAGAGATGTTTTGTCATGCAGTCAGTCCCCTGACTAACAGACAGGTTGATACAGATGGAGAACAGGAGAGATGTTTAGTCATGCAGTCAGTCCCCTGACTAACAGACAGGTTGATACAGAAGGAGAACAGGGAGAGATGTTTAGTCATGGAGTCAGTCCCCTGACTAAGAGACAGGTTGATACAGATGGAGAACAGCATAGATGTTTAGTCATGCAGTGAGTCCCCTGACTAACAGACAGGTTGATAGAGATGGAGAACAGGAGAGATGTTTAGTCATGGAGTCAGTCCCCTGACTAACAGACAGGGTGATACAGATGGAGAACAGGAGAGATGTTTTGTCATGGAGTCAGTCCCCTGACTAACAGACAGGTTGATACAGATGGAGAACAGGAGAGATGTTTAGTCATGGAGTCAGTCCCCTGACTAACAGACAGGTTGATACAGATGGAGAATAGGAGAGATGTTTATTCATGGAGTCAGTCCCCTGATTAACAGACAGGTTGATACAGATGGAGAACAGGATAGATGTTTAGTCATGCAGTCAGTCCCCTGACTAACAGACAGGTTGATTCAGATGGAGGACAGGAGAGATGTTTAGTCATGGAGTCCCCTGACTAACAGACAGGTTGATACAGATGTCTGAACTGGGAGAGATGTTTAGTCATGGAGTCAGTCCCCTGACTAACAGACAGGTTGATACAGATGTCTGAACTGGGAGAGATGTTTAGTCATGGAGTCACCTGACTAACAGACAGGTTGATACAGATGTCTGAACTAAGAGAGATGTTTAGTCATGGAGTCACCTGACTAACAGACAGGTTGAGACAGATGTCTGAACAGGGAGAGAAGTTTAGTCATGGAGTCAGTCCCCTGACTAATAGACAGGTTGATACAGATGGAGAACAGGAGAGATGTTTAGTCATGCAGTCAGTCCCCTGACTAACATACAGGTTGATACAGATGGAGAACAGGAGAGATGTTTAGTCATGGAGTCAGTCCCCTGACTAACAGACAGGTTGATACAGATGTCTGAACTGGGAGAGATGTTTAGTCATGGAGTCCCCTGACTAACAGACAGGTTGAGACAGATGTCTGAACTGGGAGAGATGTTTAGTCATGGAGTCAGTCCCCTGACTAACAGACAGGTTGATGCAGATGTCTGAACAGGGAGAGATGTTTTGTCATGGAGTCAGTCCCCTGACTATCATACAGGTTGATACAGATGGAGAACAGGAGAGATGTTTTGTCATGGAGTCAGTCCCCTGACTAACAGACAGGTTGATACAGATGGAGAATAGGAGAGATGTTTAGTCATGCAGTGAGTCCCCTGACTAACAGACAGGTTGATACAGAAGGAGAACAGGGAGAGATGTTTAGTCATGGAGTCAGTCCCCTGACTAAGAGACAGGTTGATACAGATGGAGAACAGGATAGATGTTTAGTCATGCAGTGAGTCCCCTGACTAACAGACAGGTTGATACAGATGGAGAACAGGAGAGATGTTTAGTCATGGAGTCAGTCCCCTGACTAACAGACAGGGTGATACAGATGGAGAACAGGAGAGATGTTTTGTCATGGAGTCAGTCCCCTGACTAACAGACAGGTTGATACAGATGGAGAACAGGAGAGATGTTTAGTCATGGAGTCAGTCCTCTGACTAACAGACAGGGTGATACAGATGGAGAACAGGAGAGATGTTTAGTCATGCAGTCAGTCCCCTGACTAACAGACAGGTTGATACAGATGGAGAACAGGAGAGATGTTTAGTCATGCAGTCAGTCCCCTGACTAACAGACAGGTTGATACAGAAGGAGAACAGGGAGAGATGTTTAGTCATGGAGTCAGTCCCCTGACTAACAGACAGGTTGATACAGATGGAGAACAGGATAGATGTTTAGTCATGCAGTGAGTCCCCTGACTAACAGACAGGTTGATACAGATGGAGAACAGGAGAGATGTTTAGTCATGGAGTCAGTCCCCTGACTAACAGACAGGGTGATACAGATGGAGAACAGGAGAGATGTTTTGTCATGGAGTCAGTCCCCTGACTAACAGACAGGTTGATACAGATGGAGAACAGGAGAGATGTTTAGTCATGGAGTCAGTCCTCTGACTAACATACAGGTTGATACAGATGGAGAACAGGAGAGATGTTTAGTCATGGAGTCAGTCCCCTGACTAACAGACAGGTTGATACAGATGGAGAACAGGAGAGATGTTTTGTCATGGAGTCCTCTGACTAACAGACAGGTTGATACAGAAGGAGAATAGGGAGAGATGTTTTGTTATGGAGTCAGTCCCCTAATTAACAGACATGTTGATACAGATGGAGAACAGGAGAGATGTTTTGTTATGGAGTCAGTCCCCTGAATAACAGACAGGTTGATACAGATGGAGAACAGGAGAGATGTTTTGTCATTGAGTCAGTCCCCTGACTAACCTACAGGTTGATACAGATGTCTGAACTGGGAGAGATGTTTAGTCAAGGAGTCTGTCCCCTGACTAACAGACAGGTTGATACAGATGGAGAACAAGATAGATGTTTAGTCATGCAGTCAGTCCCCTGACTAACAGACAGGTTGATACAGATGGAGGACAGGAGAGATGTTTTGTCATGGAGTCCTCTGACTAACAGACAGGTTGATACAGATGGAGAACAGGAGAGATGTTTTGTCATGGAGTCAGTCCCCTGACTAACAGACAGGTTGATACCGATGTCTGAACTGTGAGAGATGTTTAGTCATGGAGTCAGTCCCCTGACTAACAGACAGGTTGATACAAATGGAGAAAATGAGAGATGTTTAGTCATGCAGTCAGTCCCCTGACTAACAGACAGGTTGATACAGATGGAGAACAGGAGAGATGTTTAGTCATGCAGTCAGTCCCCTGACTAACAGACAGGTTGATACAGAAGGAGAACAGGGAGAGATGTTTAGTCATGGAGTCAGTCCCCTGACTAAGAGACAGGTTGATACAGATGGAGAACAGCATAGATGTTTAGTCATGCAGTGAGTCCCCTGACTAACAGACAGGTTGATAGAGATGGAGAACAGGAGAGATGTTTAGTCATGGAGTCAGTCCCCTGACTAACAGACAGGGTGATACAGATGGAGAACAGGAGAGATGTTTTGTCATGGAGTCAGTCCCCTGACTAACAGACAGGTTGATACAGATGGAGAACAGGAGAGATGTTTAGTCATGGAGTCAGTCCTCTGACTAACAGACAGGGTGATAAAGATGTAGAACAGGAGAGATGTTTAGTCATGCAGTCAGTCCCCTGACTAACAGACAGGTTGATACAGATGGAGAACAGGAGAGATGTTTAGTCATGCAGTCAGTCCCCTGACTAACAGACAGGTTGATACAGAAGGAGAACAGGAAGAGATGTTTAGTCATGGAGTCAGTCCCCTGACTAAGAGACAGGTTGATACAGATGGATAACAGGATAGATGTTTAGTCATGCAGTGAGTCCCCTGACTAACAGACAGGTTGATACAGATGGAGAACAGGAGAGATGTTTAGTCATGGAGTCAGTCCCCTGACTAACAGACAGGGTGATACAGATGGAGAACAGGAGATATGTTTTGTCATGTAGTCAGTCCCCTGACTAACAGACAGGTTGATACAGATGGAGAACAGGAGAGATGTTTAGTCATGGAGTCAGTCCTCTGACTAACAGACAGGGTGATACAGATGGAGAACAGGAGAGATGTTTAGTCATGCAGTCAGTCCCCTGACTAACAGACAGGTTGATACAGATGGAGAACAGGAGAGATGTTTAGTCATGCAGTCAGTCCCCTGACTAACAGACAGGTTGATACAGATGGAGAACAGGAGAGATGTTTTGTCATGGAGTCAGTCCCCTGAATAACAGACAGGTTGATACAGATGGAGAACAGGAGAGATGTTTAGTCATGCAGTCTGTCCCCTGACTAACAGACAGGTTGATACAGATGGAGAACAGGAGAGATGTTTAGTCATGCAGTCAGTCCCCTGACTAACAGACAGGTTGGACAGATGGAGGACAGGAGAGATGTTTTGTTTTGGAGTCAGTCCCCTAACTAACAGACAGGTTGATACAGGTGGAGAACAGGAGAGATGATTTGTTATGGAGTCAGTCCCCTGACTAACAGACAGGTTGATACAGATGGAGAACAGGAGAGATGTTTAGTCATGGAGTCAGTCCCCTGACTAACAGACAGGTTAATACAGATGGAGAACAGGAGAGATGTTTAGTCATGCAGTCAGTCCCCTGACTAACAGACAGGTTGATACAGATGGAGAACAGGAGAGATGTTTAGTCATGGAGTCAGTCCCCTGACTAACTGACAGGTTGATACAGATGGAGAACAGGAGAGATGTTTAGTCATGCAGTCAGTCCCCTGACTAACAGACAGGTTGATACAGATGGAGGACAGGAGAGATGTTTAGTCATGGAGTCCTCTGACTAACAGACAGGTTGATACAGATGGAGAACAGGAGAGATGTTTAGTCATGGAGTCAGTCCCCTGACTAACAGACAGGTTGATACAGATGGAGAACAGGAGAGATGTTTTGTCATGGAGTCCTCTGACTAACAGACAGGTTGATACAGATGGAGAACAGGAGAGATTTTTTGTTATGGAGTCAGTCCCCTAATTAACAGACATGTTGATACAGATGGAGAACAGGAGAGACGTTTTGTTATGGAGTCAGTCCCCTGACTAACATACAGGTTGATACAGATGGAGAACAGGAGAGATGTTTTGTCATGGAGTCAGTCCCCTGACTAACATACAGGTTGATACAGATGGAGAACAGGAGAGATGTTTAGTCATGCAGTCAGTCCCCTGACTAACAGACAGGTTGATACAGATGGAGAACAGGAGAGATGTTTAGTCATGCAGTCAGTCCCCTGACTAACAGACAGGTTGATACAGATGGAGAACAGGAGAGATGTTTTGTCATGGAGTCAGTCCCCTGAATAACAGACAGGTTGATACAGATGGAGAACAGGAGAGATGTTTAGTCATGCAGTCAGTCCCCTGACTAACAGACAGGTTGATACAGATGGAGAACAGGAGAGATGTTTAGTCATGCAGTCAGTCCCCTGACTAACAGACAGGTTGGACAGATGGAGGACAGGAGAGATGTTTTGTTAAGGAGTCAGTCCCCTAACTAACAGACAGGTTGATACAGATGGAGAACAGGAGAGATGTTTTGTTATGGAGTCAGTCCCCTGACTAACAGACAGGTTGATACAGATGGAGAAGAGGAGAGATGTTTAGTCATGGAGTCAGTCCCCTGACTAACAGACAGGTTAATACAGATGGAGAACAGGAGAGATGTTTAGTCATGCAGTCAGTCCCCTGACTAACAGACAGGTTGATACAGATGGAGAACAGGAGAGATGTTTAGTCATGGAGTCAGTCCCCTGACTAACAGACAGGTTGATACAGATGGAGAACAGGAGAGATGTTTAGTTATGCAGTCAGTCCCGTGACTAACAGACAGGTTGATACAGATGGCGGACAGGAGAGATGTTTAGTCATGGAGTCCTCTGACTAACAGACAGGTTGATACAGATGGAGAACAGGAGAGATGTTTAGTCATGGAGTCAGTCCCCTGACTAACAGACAGGTTGATACAGATGGAGAACAGGAGAGATGTTTTGTCATGGAGTCCTCTGACTAACAGACAGGTTGATACAGATGGAGAACAGGAGAGATGTTTTGTCATGGAGTCATTCCCCTGACTAACATACAGGTTGATACAGATGGAGAACAGGAGAGATGTTTTGTCATGGAGTCAGTCCCCTGACTAACATACAGGTTGATACAGTTGGAGAACAGGAGAGATGTTTTGTCATGGAGTCAGTCCCCTGACTAACAGACATGTTGATACAGATGGAGAACAGGAGAGACGTTTTGTTATGGAGTCAGTCCCCTGACTAACATACAGGTTGATACAGATGGAGAACAGGAGAGATGTTTTGTCATGGAGTCAGTCCCCTGACTAACATACAGGTTGATACAGATGGAGAACAGGAGAGACGTTTTGTTATGGAGTCAGTCCCCTGACTAACATACAGGTTGATACAGATGGAGAACAGGAGAGATGTTTTGTCATGGAGTCAGTCCCCTGACTAACATACAGGTTGATACAGATGTTTGAACTGGGAGAGACGTTTAGTCAAGGAGTCAGTCCCCTGACTAACAGACAGGTTGATACAGATGGAGAACAAGAAAGATGTTTAGTCATGCAGTCAGTCCCCTGACTAACAGACAGGTTGATACAGATGGAGGAGAGGAGAGATGTTTAGTCATGGAGTCAGTCCCCTGATTAACAGACAGGTTGATACAGATGGAGAACAGGATAGATGTTTAGTCATGCAGTCAGTCCCCTGACTAACAGACAGGTTGATTCAGATGGAGGACAGGAGAGATGTTTAGTCATGGAGTCCCCTGACTAACAGACAGGTTGATACAGATGTCTGAACTGGGAGAGATTTTTAGTCATGGGGTCAGTTCCCTGACTAACAGACAGGTTGATACAGATGTCTGAACTGGGAGAGATGTTTTGTCATGGAGTCCCCTGACTAACAGACAGGTTGATACAGATGTCTGAACTGGGAGAGACGTTTAGTCATGGAGTCAGTCCCCTGACTAATAGACAGGTTGATACAGATGGAGGACAGGAGAGATGTTTAGTCATGCAGTCAGTCCCCTGACTAACATACAGGTTGATACAGATGGAGAACAGGAGAGATGTTTAGTCATGGAGTCAGTCCCCTGACTAACAGACAGGTTGATACAGATGGAGAACAGGAGAGATGTTTTATCATGGAGTCCTCTGACTAACAGACAGGTTGATACAGATGGAGAACAGGAGAGATGTTTTGTCATGGAGTCAGTCCCCTGACTAACAGACAGGTTAATACCGATGTCTGAACTGGGAGAGATGTTTAGTCATGGAGTCAGTCCCCTGACTAACAGACAGGTTGATACAGATGGAGAACAGGAGAGATGTTTAGTCATGCAGTCAGTCTCCTGACTAACAGACAGGTTGATACAGATGGAGAACAGGAGAGATGTTTTGTTATGGAGTCAGTCCCCTAATTAACAGACATGTTGATACAGATGGAGAACAGGAGAGATGTTTTGTTATGGAGTCAGTCCCCTGAATAACATACAGGTTGATACAGATGGAGAACAGGAGAGATGTTTTGTCATTGAGTCAGTCCCCTGACTAACATAAAGGTTGATACAGATGTCTGAACTGGGAGAGATGTTTAGTCAAGGAGTCAGTCCCCTGACTAACAGACAGGTTGATACAGATGGAGAACAAGATAGATGTTTAGTCATGCAGTCAGTCCCCTGACTAACAGACAGGTTGATACAGATGGAGGACAGGAGAGATGTTTAGTCATGGAGTCCTCTGACTAACAGACAGGTTGATACAGATGGAGAACAGGAGAGATGTTTAGTCATGGAGTCAGTCCCCTGACTAACAGACAGGTTGATACAGATGGAGAACAGGAGAGATGTTTTGTCATGGAGTCCTCTGACTAACAGACAGGTTGATACAGATGGAGAACAGGAGAGATGTTTTGTCATGGAGTCATTCCCCTGACTAACATACAGGTTGATACAGATGGAGAACAGGAGAGATGTTTTGTCATGGAGTCAGTCCCCTGACTAACATACAGGTTGATACAGATGGAGAACAGGAGAGATGTTTTGTCATGGAGTCAGTCCCCTGACTAACAGACATGTTGATACAGATGGAGAACAGGAGAGACGTTTTGTTATGGAGTCAGTCCCCTGACTAACAGACAGGTTGATACAGATGGAGAACAGGAGAGATGTTTAGTCATGCAGTCAGTCTCCTGACTAACAGACAGGTTGATACAGATGGAGAACAGGAGAGATGTTTTGTTATGGAGTCAGTCCCCTAATTAACAGACATGTTGATACAGATGGAGAACAGGAGAGATGTTTTGTTATGGAGTCAGTCCCCTGAATAACAGACAGGTTGATACAGATGGAGAACAGGAGAGATGTTTTGTCATTGAGTCAGTCCCCTGACTAACATAAAGGTTGATACAGATGTCTGAACTGGGAGAGATGTTTAGTCAAGGAGTCAGTCCCCTGACTAACAGACAGGTTGATACAGATGGAGAACAAGATAGATGTTTAGTCATGCAGTCAGTCCCCTGACTAACAGACAGGTTGATACAGATGGAGGACAGGAGAGATGTTTAGTCATGGAGTCCTCTGACTAACAGACAGGTTGATACAGATGGAGAACAGGAGAGATGTTTAGTCATGGAGTCAGTCCCCTGACTAACAGACAGGTTGATACAGATGGAGAACAGGAGAGATGTTTTGTCATGGAGTCCTCTGACTAACAGACAGGTTGATACAGATGGAGAACAAGATAGATGTTTAGTCATGCAGTCAGTCCCCTGACTAACAGACAGGTTGATACAGATGGAGGACAGGAGAGATGTTTAGTCATGGAGTCCTCTGACTAACAGACAGGTTGATACAGATGGAGAACAGGAGAGATGTTTAGTCATGGAGTCAGTCCCCTGACTAACAGACAGGTTGATACAGATGGAGAACAGGAGAGATGTTTTGTCATGGAGTCCTCTGACTAACAGACAGGTTGATACAGATGGAGAACAGGAGAGATGTTTTGTCATGGAGTCATTCCCCTGACTAACATACAGGTTGATACAGATGGAGAACAGGAGAGATGTTTTGTCATGGAGTCAGTCCCCTGACTAACATACAGGTTGATACAGATGGAGAACAGGAGAGATGTTTTGTCATGGAGTCAGTCCCCTGACTAACAGACATGTTGATACAGATGGAGAACAGGAGAGACGTTTTGTTATGGAGTCAGTCCCCTGACTAACAGACAGGTTGATACAGATGGAGAACAGGAGAGATGTTTAGTCATGCAGTCAGTCTCCTGACTAACAGACAGGTTGATACAGATGGAGAACAGGAGAGATGTTTTGTTATGGAGTCAGTCCCCTAATTAACAGACATGTTGATACAGATGGAGAACAGGAGAGATGTTTTGTTATGGAGTCAGTCCCCTGAATAACAGACAGGTTGATACAGATGGAGAACAGGAGAGATGTTTTGTCATTGAGTCAGTCCCCTGACTAACATAAAGGTTGATACAGATGTCTGAACTGGGAGAGATGTTTAGTCAAGGAGTCAGTCCCCTGACTAACAGACAGGTTGATACAGATGGAGAACAAGATAGATGTTTAGTCATGCAGTCAGTCCCCTGACTAACAGACAGGTTGATACAGATGGAGGACAGGAGAGATGTTTAGTCATGGAGTCCTCTGACTAACAGACAGGTTGATACAGATGGAGAACAGGAGAGATGTTTAGTCATGGAGTCAGTCCCCTGACTAACAGACAGGTTGATACAGATGGAGAACAGGAGAGATGTTTTGTCATGGAGTCCTCTGACTAACAGACAGGTTGATACAGATGGAGAACAGGAGAGATGTTTTGTCATGGAGTCATTCCCCTGACTAACATACAGGTTGATACAGATGGAGAACAGGAGAGATGTTTTGTCATGGAGTCAGTCCCCTGACTAACATACAGGTTGATACAGATGGAGAACAGGAGAGATGTTTTGTCATGGAGTCAGTCCCCTGACTAACAGACATGTTGATACAGATGGAGAACAGGAGAGACGTTTTGTTATGGAGTCAGTCCCCTGACTAACATACAGGTTGATACAGATGGAGAACAGGAGAGATGTTTAGTCATGCAGTCAGTCCCCTGACTAACAGACAGGTTGATACAGATGGAGAACAGGAGAGATGTTTTGTCATGGAGTCAGTCCCCTGAATAACAGACAGGTTGATACAGATGGAGAACAGGAGAGATGTTTAGTCATGCAGTCAGTCCCCTGACTAACAGACAGGTTGGACAGATGGAGGACAGGAGAGATGTTTTGTTATGGAGTCAGTCCCCTAACTAACAGACAGGTTGATACAGATGGAGAACAGGAGAGATGTTTTGTTATGGAGTCAGTCCCCTGACTAACAGACAGGTTGATACAGATGGAGAACAGGAGAGATGTTTAGTCATGGAGTCAGTCCCCTGACTAACAGACAGGTTAATACAGATGGAGAACAGGAGAGATGTTTAGTCATGCAGTCAGTCCCCTGACTAACAGACAGGTTGATACAGATGGAGAACAGGAGAGATGTTTAGACATGGAGTCAGTCCCCTGACTAACAGACAGGTTGATACAGATGGAGAACAGGAGAGATGTTTAGTTATGCAGTCAGTCCCGTGACTAACAGACAGGTTGATACAGATGGCGGACAGGAGAGATGTTTAGTCATGGAGTCCTCTGACTAACAGACAGGTTGATACAGATGGAGAACAGGAGAGATGTTTAGTCATGGAGTCAGTCCCCTGACTAACAGACAGGTTGATACAGATGGAGAACAGGAGAGATGTTTTGTCATGGAGTCCTCTGACTAACAGACAGGTTGATACAGATGGAGAACAGGAGAGATGTTTTGTCATGGAGTCATTCCCCTGACTAACATACAGGTTGATACAGATGGAGAACAGGAGAGATGTTTTGTCATGGAGTCAGTCCCCTGACTAACATACAGGTTGATACAGATGGAGAACAGGAGAGATGTTTTGTCATGGAGTCAGTCCCCTGACTAACAGACATGTTGATACAGATGGAGAACAGGAGAGACGTTTTGTTATGGAGTCAGTCCCCTGACTAACATACAGGTTGATACAGATGGAGAACAGGAGAGATGTTTTGTCATGGAGTCAGTCCCCTGACTAACATACAGGTTGATACAGATGGAGAACAGGAGAGACGTTTTGTTATGGAGTCAGTCCCCTGACTAACATACAGGTTGATACAGATGGAGAACAGGAGAGATGTTTTGTCATGGAGTCAGTCCCCTGACTAACATACAGGTTGATACAGATGTTTGAACTGGGAGAGACGTTTAGTCAAGGAGTCAGTCCCCTGACTAACAGACAGGTTGATACAGATGGAGAACAAGAAAGATGTTTAGTCATGCAGTCAGTCCCCTGACTAACAGACAGGTTGATACAGATGGAGGAGAGGAGAGATGTTTAGTCATGGAGTCAGTCCACTGATTAACAGACAGGTTGATACAGATGGAGAACAGGATAGATGTTTAGTCATGCAGTCAGTCCCCTGACTAACAGACAGGTTGATTCAGATGGAGGACAGGAGAGATGTTTAGTCATGGAGTCCCCTGACTAACAGACAGGTTGATACAGATGTCTGAACTGGGAGAGATTTTTAGTCATGGGGTCAGTTCCCTGACTAACAGACAGGTTGATACAGATGTCTAAACTGGGAGAGATGTTTTGTCATGGAGTTCCCTGACTAACAGACAGGTTGATACAGATGTCTGAACTGGGAGAGATGTTTAGTCATGGAGTCAACTGACTAACAGACAGGTTGAGACAGATGTCTGAACTGGGAGAGACGTTTAGTCATGGAGTCAGTCCCCTGACTAATAGACAGGTTGATACAGATGGAGGACAGGAGAGATGTTTAGTCATGCAGTCAGTCCCCTGACTAACATACAGGTTGATACAGATGGAGAACAGGAGAGATGTTTAGTTATGGAGTCAGTCCCCTGACTAACAGACAGGTTGATACAGATGGAGAACAGGAGAGATGTTTTATCATGGAGTCCTCTGACTAACAGACAGGTTGATACAGATGGAGAACAGGAGAGATGTTTTGTCATGGAGTCAGTCCCCTGACTAACAGACAGGTTAATACCGATGTCTGAACTGGGAGAGATGTTTAGTCATGGAGTCAGTCCCCTGACTAACAGACAGGTTGATACAGATGGAGAACAGGAGAGATGTTTAGTCATGCAGTCAGTCTCCTGACTAACAGACAGGTTGATACAGATGGAGAACAGGAGAGATGTTTTGTTATGGAGTCAGTCCCCTAATTAACAGACATGTTGATACAGATGGAGAACAGGAGAGATGTTTTGTTATGGAGTCAGTCCCCTGAATAACAGACAGGTTGATACAGATGGAGAACAGGAGAGATGTTTTGTCATTGAGTCAGTCCCCTGACTAACATAAAGGTTGATACAGATGTCTGAACTGGGAGAGATGTTTAGTCAAGGAGTCAGTCCCCTGACTAACAGACAGGTTGATACAGATGGAGAACAAGATAGATGTTTAGTCATGCAGTCAGTCCCCTGACTAACAGACAGGTTGATACAGATGGAGGACAGGAGAGATGTTTAGTCATGGAGTCCTCTGACTAACAGACAGGTTGATACAGATGGAGAACAGGAGAGATGTTTAGTCATGGAGTCAGTCCCCTGACTAACAGACAGGTTGATACAGATGGAGAACAGGAGAGATGTTTTGTCATGGAGTCATTCCCCTGACTAACATACAGGTTAATACAGATGGAGAACAGGAGAGATGTTTTGTCATGGAGTCAGTCCCCTGACTAACATACAGGTTGATACAGATGGAGAACAGGAGAGATGTTTTGTCATGGAGTCAGTCCCCTGACTAACAGACATGTTGATACAGATGGAGAACAGGAGAGACGTTTTGTTATGGAGTCAGTCCCCTGACTAACATACAGGTTGATACAGATGGAGAACAGGAGAGATGTTTTGTCATGGAGTCAGTCCCCTGACTAACATACAGGTTGATACAGATGGAGAACAGGAGAGACGTTTTGTTATGGAGTCAGTCCCCTGACTAACATACAGGTTGATACAGATGGAGAACAGGAGAGATGTTTTGTCATGGAGTCAGTCCCCTGACTAACATACATGTTGATACAGATGTTTGAACTGGGAGAGACGTTTAGTCAAGGAGTCAGTCCCCTGACTAACAGACAGGTTGATACAGATGGAGAACAAGAAAGATGTTTAGTCATGCAGTCAGTCCCCTGAATAACAGACAGGTTGATACAGATGGAGGAGAGGAGAGATGTTTAGTCATGGAGTCAGTCCCCTGATTAACAGACAGGTTGATACAGATGGAGAACAGGATAGATGTTTAGTCATGCAGTCAGTCCCCTGACTAACAGACAGGTTGATTCAGATGGAGGACAGGAGAGATGTTTAGTCATGGAGTCCCCTGACTAACAGACAGGTTGATACAGATGTCTGAACTGGGAGAGATGTTTAGTCATGGGGTCAGTTCCCTGACTAACAGACAGGTTGATACAGATGTCTGAACTGGGAGAGATGTTTTGTCATGGAGTCCCCTGACTAACAGACAGGTTGATACAGATGTCTGAACTGGGAGAGATGTTTAGTCATGGAGTCACCTGACTAACAGACAGGTTGAGACAGATGTCTGAACTGGGAGAGACGTTTAGTCATGGAGTCAGTCCCCTGACTAATAGACAGGTTGATACAGATGGAGGACAGGAGAGATGTTTAGTCATGCAGTCAGTCCCCTGACTAACATACAGGTTGATACAGATGGAGAACAGGAGAGATGTTTAGTCATGGAGTCAGTCCCCTGACTAACAGACAGGTTGATACAGATGGAGAACAGGAGAGATGTTTTGTCATGGAGTCCTCTGACTAACAGACAGGTTGATACAGATGGAGAACAGGAGAGATGTTTTGTCATGGAGTCAGTCCCCTGACTAACAGACAGGTTAATACCGATGTCTGAACTGGGAGAGATGTTTAGTCATGGAGTCAGTCCCCTGACTAACAGACAGGTTGATACAGATGGAGAACAGGAGAGATGTTTAGTCATGCAGTCAGTCCCCTGACTAACATACAGGTTGATACAGATGGAGAACAGGAGAGATGTTTTGTTATGGAGTCAGTCCCCTAATTAACAGACATGTTGATACAGATGGAGAACAGGAGAGATGTTTTGTTATGGAGTCAGTCCCCTGAATAACAGACAGGTTGATACAGATGGAGAACAGGAGAGATGTTTTGTCATTGAGTCAGACCCCTGACTAACATAAAGGTTGATACAGATGTCTGAACTGGGAGAGATGTTTAGTCAAGGAGTCAGTCCCCTGACTAACAGACAGGTTGATACAGATGGAGAACAAGATAGATGTTTAGTCATGCAGTCAGTCCCCTGACTAACAGACAGGTTGATACAGATGGAGGACAGGAGAGATGTTTTGTCATGGAGTCCTCTGACTAACAGACAGGTTGATACAGATGGAGAACAGGAGAGATGTTTTGTCATGGAGTCAGTCCCCTGACTAACAGACAGGTTGATACAGATGGAGAAAAGGAGAGATGTTTAGTCATGCAGTCAGTCCCCTGACTAACAGACAGGTTGATACAGATGGAGAACAGGATAGATGTTTAGTCATGCAGTCAGTCCCCTGACTAACAGACAGGTTGATACAGATGGAGAACAGGATAGATGTTTAGTCATGCAGTCAGTCCCCTGACTAACAGACAGGTTGATACAGAAGGAGAACAGGGAGAGATGTTTAGTCATGGAGTCAGTCCCCTGACTAAGAGACAGGTTGATACAGATGGAGAACAGGATAGATGTTTAGTCATGCAGTGAGTCCCCTGACTAACAGACAGGTTGATACAGATGGAGAACAGGAGAGATGTTTAGACATGGAGTCAGTCCTCTGACTAACAGACAGGGTGATACAGATGGAGAACAGGAGAGATGTTTAGTCATGCAGTCAGTCCCCTGACTAACAGACAGGTTGATACAGATGGAGAACAGGAGAGATGTTTAGTCATGCAGTCAGTCCCCTGACTAACAGACAGGTTGATACAGATGGAGAACAGGAGAGATGTTTTGTCATGGAGTCAGTCCCCTGAATAACAGACAGGTTGATACAGATGGAGAACAGGAGAGATGTTTAGTCATGCAGTCAGTCCCCTGACTAACAGACAGGTTGATACAGATGGAGAACAGGAGAGATGTTTAGTCATGCAGTCAGTCCTCTGACTAACAGACAGGTTGATACAGATGGAGAACAGGAGAGATGTTTAGTCATGGAGTCAGTCCCGTGACTAACAGACAGGTTGATACAGATGGAGAACAGGAGAGATGTTTAGTCATGCAGTCAGTCCCCTGACTAACAGACAGGTTGATACAGATGGAGGACAGGAGATTTGTTTAGTCATGGAGTCCTCTGACTAACAGACAGGTTGATACAGATGGAGAACAGGAGAGATGTTTAGTCATGGAGTCAGTCCCCTGACTAACAGACAGGTTGATACAGATGGAGAACAGGAGAGATGTTTAGTCATGCAGTCAGTCCCCTGACTAACAGACAGGTTGATACAGATGGAGAACAGGAGAGATGTTTTGTTATGGAGTCAGTCCCCTAATTAACAGACATGTTGATACAGATGGAGAACAGGAGAGATGTTTTGTTATGGAGTCAGTCCCCTGAATAACAGACAGGTTGATACAGATGGAGAACAGGAGAGATGTTTTGTCATTGAGTCAGACCCCTGACTAACATAAAGGTTGATACAGATGTCTGAACTGGGAGAGATGTTTAGTCAAGGAGTCAGTCCCCTGACTAACAGACAGGTTGATACAGATGGAGAACAAGATAGATGTTTAGTCATGCAGTCAGTCCCCTGACTAACAGACAGGTTGATACAGATGGAGGACAGGAGAGATGTTTTGTCATGGAGTCCTCTGACTAACAGACAGGTTGATACAGATGGAGAACAGGAGAGATGTTTTGTCATGGAGTCAGTCCCCTGACTAACAGACAGGTTGATACAGATGGAGAAAAGGAGAGATGTTTAGTCATGCAGTCAGTCCCCTGACTAACAGACAGGTTGATACAGATGGAGAACAGGATAGATGTTTAGTCATGCAGTCAGTCCCCTGACTAACAGACAGGTTGATACAGATGGAGAACAGGATAGATGTTTAGTCATGCAGTCAGTCCCCTGACTAACAGACAGGTTGATACAGAAGGAGAACAGGGAGAGATGTTTAGTCATGGAGTCAGTCCCCTGACTAAGAGACAGGTTGATACAGATGGAGAACAGGATAGATGTTTAATCATGCAGTGAGTCCCCTGACTAACAGACAGGTTGATACAGATGGAGAACAGGAGAGATGTTTAGACATGGAGTCAGTCCTCTGACTAACAGACAGGGTGATACAGATGGAGAACAGGAGAGATGTTTAGTCATGCAGTCAGTCCCCTGACTAACAGACAGGTTGATACAGATGGAGAACAGGAGAGATGTTTAGTCATGCAGTCAGTCCCCTGACTAACAGACAGGTTGATACAGATGGAGAACAGGAGAGATGTTTTGTCATGGAGTCAGTCCCCTGAATAACAGACAGGTTGATACAGATGGAGAACAGGAGAGATGTTTAGTCATGCAGTCAGTCCCCTGACTAACAGACAGGTTGATACAGATGGAGAACAGGAGAGATGTTTAGTCATGCAGTCAGTCCTCTGACTAACAGACAGGTTGATACAGATGGAGAACAGGAGAGATGTTTAGTCATGGAGTCAGTCCCGTGACTAACAGACAGGTTGATACAGATGGAGAACAGGAGAGATGTTTAGTCATGCAGTCAGTCCCCTGACTAACAGACAGGTTGATACAGATGGAGGACAGGAGATTTGTTTAGTCATGGAGTCCTCTGACTAACAGACAGGTTGATACAGATGGAGAACAGGAGAGATGTTTAGTCATGGAGTCAGTCCCCTGACTAACAGACAGGTTGATACAGATGGAGAACAGGAGAGATGTTTTGTCATGGAGTCCTCTGACTAACAGACAGGTTGATACAGATGGAGAACAGGATACATTTTTTGTTATGGAGTCAGTCCCCTAATTAACAGACATGTTGATACAGATGGAGAACAGGAGAGATGTTTAGTCATGGAGTCAGTCCCCTGACTAACAGACAGGTTGATACAGATGGAGAACAGGAGAGATGTTTTGTCATGCAGTTAGTCCCCTGACTAACAGACAGGTTGATACAGATGGAGAACAGGAGAGATGTTTAGTCATGCAGTCAGTCCCCTGACTAACAGACAGGTTGATACAGATGGAGAACAGGAGAGATGTTTAGTCATGCAGTCAGTCCCCTGACTAACAGACAGGTTGATACAGATGGAGGACAGGAGAGATGTTTAGTCATGGAGTCAGTCCCCTGACTAACAGACAGGTTGATACAGATGGAGAACAGGAGAGATGTTTAGTCATGCAGTCAGTCCCCTGACTAACAGACAGGTTGATACAGATGGAGAACAGGAGAGATGTTTAGTCATGGAGTCAGTCCCCTGACTAACAGACAGGTTGATACAGATGGAGAACAGGAGAGATGTTTAGTCATGCAGTCAGTCCCGTGACTAACAGACAGGTTGATACAGATGGAGGACAGGAGAGATGTTTAGTCATGGAGTCCTCTGACTAACAGACAGGTTGATACAGATGGAGAACAGGAGAGATGTTTAGTCATGGAGTCAGTCCCCTGACTAACAGACAGGTTGATACAGATGGAGAACAGGAGAGATGTTTTGTCATGGAGTCCTCTGACTAACAGACAGGTTGATACAGATGGAGAACAGGAGAGATGTTTTGTCATGGAGTCAGTCCCCTGACTAACATACAGGTTGATACAGATGGAGAACAGGAGAGATGTTTTGTCATGGAGTCAGTCCCCTGACTAACATACAGGTTGATACAGATGGAGAACAGGAGAGATGTTTTGTCATGGAGTCAGTCCCCTGACTAACAGACATGTTGATACAGATGGAGAACAGGAGAGACGTTTTGTTATGGAGTCAGTCCCCTGACTAACATACAGGTTGATACAGATGGAGAACAGGAGAGATGTTTTGTCATGGAGTCAGTCCCCTGACTAACATACAGGTTGATACAGATGGAGAACAGGAGAGACGTTTTGTTATGGAGTCAGTCCCCTGACTAACATACAGGTTGATACAGATGGAGAACAGGAGAGATGTTTTGTCATGGAGTCAGTCCCCTGACTAACATACAGGTTGATACAGATGTTTGAACTGGGAGAGACGTTTAGTCAAGGAGTCAGTCCCCTGACTAACAGACAGGTTGATACAGATGGAGAACAAGATAGATGTTTAGTCATGCAGTCAGTCCCCTGACTAACAGACAGGTTGATACAGATGGAGGAGAGGAGAGATGTTTAGTCATGGAGTCAGTCCCCTGATTAACAGACAGGTTGATACAGATGGAGAACAGGATAGATGTTTAGTCATGCAGTCAGTCCCCTGACTAACAGACAGGTTGATTCAGATGGAGGACAGGAGAGATGTTTAGTTATGGAGTCCCCTGACTAACAGACAGGTTGATACAGATGTCTGAACTGGGAGAGATGTTTAGTCATGGGGTCAGTCCCCTGACTAACAGACAGGTTGATACAGATGTCTGAACTGGGAGAGATGTTTTGTCATGGAGTCCCCTGACTAACAGACAGGTTGATACAGATGTCTGAACTGGGAGAGATGTTTAGTCATGGAGTCACCTGACTAACAGACAGGTTGAGACAGATGTCTGAACTGGGAGAGACGTTTAGTCATGGAGTCAGTCCCCTGACTAATAGACAGGTTGATACAGATGGAGGACAGGAGAGATGTTTAGTCATGCAGTCAGTCCCCTGACTAACATACAGGTTGATACAGATGGAGAACAGGAGAGATGTTTAGTCATGGAGTCAGTCCCCTGACTAACAGACAGGTTGATACAGATGGAAAACGGGAGAGATGTTTAGTCATGGAGTCAGTTCCCTGACTAACAGACAGGTTGATACAGATGGAGGACAGGAGAGATGTTTTGTCATGGAGTCGTCTGACTAACAGACAGGTTGATATAGATGGAGAACAGGAGAGATGTTTAGTCATGGAGTCAGTCCCCTGACTAACAGACAGGTTGATACAGATGGAGAACAGGAGAGATGTTTAGTCATGCAGTAAGTCCCATGACTAACAGACAGGTTGATACAGATGGAGGACAGGAGAGATGTTTAGTCATGGAGTCCTCTGACTAACAGACAGGTTGATACAGATGTCTGAACTGGGAGAGATGTTTAGTCATGGGGTCAGTTCCCTGACTAACAGACAGGTTGATACAGATGTCTGAACTGGGAGAGATGTTTAGTCATGGAGTCACCTGACTAACAGACAGGTTGAGACAGATGTCTGAACTGGGAGAGACGTTTAGTCATGGAGTCAGTCCCCTGACTAATAGACAGGTTGATACAGATGGAGGACAGGAGAGATGTTTAGTCATGCAGTCAGTCCCCTGACTAACATACAGGTTGATACAGATGGAGAACAGGAGAGATGTTTAGTCATGGAGTCAGTCCCCTGACTAACAGACAGGTTGATACAGATGGAGAACAGGAGAGATGTTTTGTCATGGAGTCCTCTGACTAACAGACAGGTTGATACAGATGGAGAACAGGAGAGATGTTTTGTCATGGAGTCAGTCCCCTGACTAACAGACAGGTTAATACCGATGTCTGAACTGGGAGAGATGTTTAGTCATGGAGTCAGTCCCCTGACTAACAGACAGGTTGATACAGATGGAGAACAGGAGAGATGTTTAGTCATGCAGTCAGTCCCCTGACTAACATACAGGTTGATACAGATGGAGAACAGGAGAGATGTTTTGTTATGGAGTCAGTCCCCTAATTAACAGACATGTTGATACAGATGGAGAACAGGAGAGATGTTTTGTTATGGAGTCAGTCCCCTGAATAACAGACAGGTTGATACAGATGGAGAACAGGAGAGATGTTTTGTCATTGAGTCAGTCCCCTGACTAACATAAAGGTTGATACAGATGTCTGAACTGGGAGAGATGTTTAGTCAAGGAGTCAGTCCCCTGACTAACAGACAGGTTGATACAGATGGAGAACAAGATAGATGTTTAGTCATGCAGTCAGTCCCCTGACTAACAGACAGGTTGATACAGATGGAGGACAGGAGAGATGTTTTGTCATGGAGTCCTCTGACTAACAGACAGGTTGATACAGATGGAGAACAGGAGAGATGTTTTGTCATGGAGTCAGTCCCCTGACTAACAGACAGGTTGATACAGATGGAGAAAAGGAGAGATGTTTAGTCATGCAGTCAGTCCCCTGACTAACAGATAGGTTGATACAGATGGAGAACAGGATAGATGTTTAGTCATGCAGTCAGTCCCCTGACTAACAGACAGGTTGATACAGATGGAGAACAGGATAGATGTTTAGTCATGCAGTCAGTCCCCTGACTAACAGACAGGTTAATACAGAAGGAGAACAGGGAGAGATGTTTAGTCATGGAGTCAGTCCCCTGACTAAGAGACAGGTTGATACAGATGGAGAACAGGATAGATGTTTAGTCATGCAGTGAGTCCCCTGACTAACAGACAGGTTGATACAGATGGAGAACAGGAGAGATGTTTAGACATGGAGTCAGTCCTCTGACTAACAGACAGGGTGATACAGATGGAGAACAGGAGAGATGTTTAGTCATGCAGTCAGTCCCCTGACTAACAGACAGGTTGATACAGATGGAGAACAGGAGAGATGTTTAGTCATGCAGTCAGTCCCCTGACTAACAGACAGGTTGATACAGATGGAGAACAGGAGAGATGTTTTGTCATGGAGTCAGTCCCCTGAATAACAGACAGGTTGATACAGATGGAGAACAGGAGAGATGTTTAGTCATGCAGTCAGTCCCCTGACTAACAGACAGGTTGATACAGATGGAGAACAGGAGAGATGTTTAGTCATGCAGTCAGTCCTCTGACTAACAGACAGGTTGATACAGATGGAGAACAGGAGAGATGTTTAGTCATGGAGTCAGTCCCCTGACTAACAGACAGGTTGATACAGATGGAGAACAGGAGAGATGTTTAGTCATGCAGTCAGTCCCCTGACTAACAGACAGGTTGATACAGATGGAGGACAGGAGATTTGTTTAGTCATGGAGTCCTCTGACTAACAGACAGGTTGATACAGATGGAGAACAGGAGAGATGTTTAGTCATGGAGTCAGTCCCCTGACTAACAGACAGGTTGATACAGATGGAGAACAGGAGAGATGTTTTGTCATGGAGTCCTCTGACTAACAGACAGGTTGATACAGATGGAGAACAGGATACATTTTTTGTTATGGAGTCAGTCCCCTAATTAACAGACATGTTGATACAGATGGAGAACACGAGAGATGTTTAGTCATGGAGTCAGTCCCCTGACTAACAGACAGGTTGATATAGATGGAGAACAGGAGAGATGTTTTGTCATGCAGTCAGTCCCCTGACTAACAGACAGGTTGATACAGATGGAGAACAGGAGAGATGTTTTGTCATGGAGTCAGTCCCCTGAATAACAGACAGGTTGATACAGATGGAGAACAGGAGAGATGTTTAGTCATGCAGTCAGTCCCCTGACTAACAGACAGGTTGATACAGATGGAGAACAGGAGAGATGTTTAGTCATGCAGTCAGTCCTCTGACTAACAGACAGGTTGATACAGATGGAGAACAGGAGAGATGTTTAGTCATGGAGTCAGTCCCCTGACTAACAGACAGGTTGATACAGATGGAGAACAGGAGAGATGTTTAGTCATGCAGTCAGTCCCCTGACTAACAGACAGGTTGATACAGATGGAGGACAGGAGATTTGTTTAGTCATGGAGTCCTCTGACTAACAGACAGGTTGATACAGATGGAGAACAGGAGAGATGTTTAGTCATGGAGTCAGTCCCCTGACTAACAGACAGGTTGATACAGATGGAGAACAGGAGAGATGTTTTGTCATGGAGTCCTCTGACTAACAGACAGGTTGATACAGATGGAGAACAGGATACATTTTTTGTTATGGAGTCAGTCCCCTAATTAACAGACATGTTGATACAGATGGAGAACACGAGAGATGTTTAGTCATGGAGTCAGTCCCCTGACTAACAGACAGGTTGATATAGATGGAGAACAGGAGAGATGTTTTGTCATGCAGTCAGTCCCCTGACTAACAGACAGGTTGATACAGATGGAGAACAGGAGAGATGTTTAGTCATGCAGTCAGTCCCCTGACTAACAGACAGGTTGATACAGATGGAGAACAGGAGAGATGTTTAGTCATGCAGTCAGTCCCCTGACTAACAGACAGGTTGATACAGATGGAGGACAGGAGAGATGTTTAGTCATGGAGTCAGTCCCCTGACTAACATACAGGTTGATACAGATGGAGAACAGGAGAGATGTTTAGTCATGCAGTCAGTCCCCTGACTAACAGACAGGTTGATACAGATGGAGAACAGGAGAGATGTTTAGTCATGGAGTCAGTCCCCTGACTAACAGACAGGTTGATACAGATGGAGAACAGGAGAGATGTTTAGTCATGCAGTCAGTCCCGTGACTAACAGACAGGTTGATACAGATGGAGGACAGGAGAGATGTTTAGTCATGGAGTCCTCTGACTAACAGACAGGTTGATACAGATGGAGAACAGGAGAGATGTTTAGTCATGGAGTCAGTCCCCTGACTAACAGACAGGTTGATACAGATGGAGAACAGGAGAGATGTTTTGTCATGGAGTCCTCTGACTAACAGACAGGTTGATACAGATGGAGAACAGGAGAGATGTTTTGTCATGGAGTCAGTCCCCTGACTAACATACAGGTTGATACAGATGGAGAACAGGAGAGATGTTTTGTCATGGAGTCAGTCCCCTGACTAACATACAGGTTGATAAAGATGGAGAACAGGAGAGATGTTTTGTCATGGAGTCAGTCCCCTGACTAACAGACATGTTGATACAGATGGAGAACAGGAGAGACGTTTTGTTATGGAGTCAGTCCCCTGACTAACATACAGGTTGATACAGATGGAGAACAGGAGAGATGTTTTGTCATGGAGTCAGTCCCCTGACTAACATACAGGTTGATACAGATGGAGAACAGGAGAGACGTTTTGTTATGGAGTCAGTCCCCTGACTAACATACAGGTTGATACAGATGGAGAACAGGAGAGATGTTTTGTCATGGAGTCAGTCCCCTGACTAACATACAGGTTGATACAGATGTTTGAACTGGGAGAGATGTTTAGTCAAGGAGTCAGTCCCCTGACTAACAGACAGGTTGATACAGATGGAGAACAAGATAGATGTTTAGTCATGCAGTCAGTCCCCTGACTAACAGACAGGTTGATACAGATGGAGGAGAGGAGAGATGTTTAGTCATGGAGTCAGTCCCCTGATTAACAGACAGGTTGATACAGATGGAGAACAGGATAGATGTTTAGTCATGCAGTCAGTCCCCTGACTAACAGACAGGTTGATTCAGATGGAGGACAGGAGAGATGTTTAGTTATGGAGTCCCCTGACTAACAGACAGGTTGATACAGATGTCTGAACTGGGAGAGATGTTTAGTCATGGGGTCAGTCCCCTGACTAACAGACAGGTTGATACAGATGTCTGAACTGGGAGAGATGTTTTGTCATGGAGTCCCCTGACTAACAGACAGGTTGATACAGATGTCTGAACTGGGAGAGATGTTTAGTCATGGAGTCACCTGACTAACAGACAGGTTGAGACAGATGTCTGAACTGGGAGAGACGTTTAGTCATGGAGTCAGTCCCCTGACTAATAGACAGGTTGATACAGATGGAGGACAGGAGAGATGTTTAGTCATGCAGTCAGTCCCCTGACTAACATACAGGTTGATACAGATGGAGAACAGGAGAGATGTTTAGTCATGTAGTCAGTCCCCTGACTAACAGACAGGTTGATACAGATGGAGAACAGGAGAGATGTTTAGTCATGGAGTCAGTTCCCTGACTAACAGACAGGTTGATACAGATGGAGGACAGGAGAGATGTTTTGTCATGGAGTCATCTGACTAACAGACAGGTTGATACAGATGGAGAACAGGAGAGATGTTTAGTCATGGAGTCAGTCCCCTGACTAACAGACAGGTTGATACAGATGGAGAACAGGAGAGATGTTTTGTCATGGAGTCCTCTGACTAACAGACAGGTTGATACAGATGGAGAACAGGATACATTTTTTGTTATGGAGTCAGTCCCCTAATTAACAGACATGTTGATACAGATGGAGAACACGAGAGATGTTTAGTCATGGAGTCAGTCCCCTGACTAACAGACAGGTTGATATAGATGGAGAACAGGAGAGATGTTTTGTCATGCAGTCAGTCCCCTGACTAACAGACAGGTTGATACAGATGGAGAACAGGAGAGATGTTTAGTCATGCAGTCAGTCCCCTGACTAACAGACAGGTTGATACAGATGGAGAACAGGAGAGATGTTTAGTCATGCAGTCAGTCCCCTGACTAACAGACAGGTTGATACAGATGGAGGACAGGAGAGATGTTTAGTCATGGAGTCAGTCCCCTGACTAACATACAGGTTGATACAGATGGAGAACAGGAGAGATGTTTAGTCATGCAGTCAGTCCCCTGACTAACAGACAGGTTGATACAGATGGAGAACAGGAGAGATGTTTAGTCATGGAGTCAGTCCCCTGACTAACAGACAGGTTGATACAGATGGAGAACAGGAGAGATGTTTAGTCATGCAGTCAGTCCCGTGACTAACAGACAGGTTGATACAGATGGAGGACAGGAGAGATGTTTAGTCATGGAGTCCTCTGACTAACAGACAGGTTGATACAGATGGAGAACAGGAGAGATGTTTAGTCATGGAGTCAGTCCCCTGACTAACAGACAGGTTGATACAGATGGAGAACAGGAGAGATGATTTGTCATGGAGTCCTCTGACTAACAGACAGGTTGATACAGATGGAGAACAGGAGAGATGTTTTGTCATGGAGTCAGTCCCCTGACTAACAGACAGGTTGATACAGATGGAGAACAGGAGAGATGTTTAGTCATGGAGTCAGTCCCCTGACTAACAGACAGGTTGATACAGATGGAGAACAGGAGAGATGTTTAGTCATGGAGTCAGTTCCCTGACTAACAGACAGGTTGATACAGATGGAGGACAGGAGAGATGTTTTGTCATGGAGTCATCTGACTAACAGACAGGTTGATACAGATGGAGAACAGGAGAGATGTTTAGTCATGGAGTCAGTCCCCTGACTAACAGACAGGTTGATACAGATGGAGAACAGGAGAGATGTTTTGTCATGGAGTCCTCTGACTAACAGACAGGTTGATACAGATGGAGAACAGGATACATTTTTTGTTATGGAGTCAGTCCCCTAATTAACAGACATGTTGATACAGATGGAGAACACGAGAGATGTTTAGTCATGGAGTCAGTCCCCTGACTAACAGACAGGTTGATATAGATGGAGAACAGGAGAGATGTTTTGTCATGCAGTCAGTCCCCTGACTAACAGACAGGTTGATACAGATGGAGAACAGGAGAGATGTTTAGTCATGCAGTCAGTCCCCTGACTAACAGACAGGTTGATACAGATGGAGAACAGGAGAGATGTTTAGTCATGCAGTCAGTCCCCTGACTAACAGACAGGTTGATACAGATGGAGAACAGGAGAGATGTTTAGTCATGGAGTCAGTCCCCTGACTAACATACAGGTTGATACAGATGGAGAACAGGAGAGATGTTTAGTCATGCAGTCAGTCCCCTGACTAACAGACAGGTTGATACAGATGGAGAACAGGAGAGATGTTTAGTCATGGAGTCAGTCCCCTGACTAACAGACAGGTTGATACAGATGGAGAACAGGAGAGATGTTTAGTCATGCAGTCAGTCCCGTGACTAACAGACAGGTTGATACAGATGGAGGACAGGAGAGATGTTTAGTCATGGAGTCCTCTGACTAACAGACAGGTTGATACAGATGGAGAACAGGAGAGATGTTTAGTCATGGAGTCAGTCCCCTGACTAACAGACAGGTTGATACAGATGGAGAACAGGAGAGATGTTTTGTCATGGAGTCCTCTGACTAACAGACAGGTTGATACAGATGGAGAACAGGAGAGATGTTTTGTCATGGAGTCAGTCCCCTGACTAACATACAGGTTGATACAGATGGAGAACAGGAGAGATGTTTTGTCATGGAGTCAGTCCCCTGACTAACATACAGGTTGATAAAGATGGAGAACAGGAGAGATGTTTTGTCATGGAGTCAGTCCCCTGACTAACAGACATGTTGATACAGATGGAGAACAGGAGAGACGTTTTGTTATGGAGTCAGTCCCCTGACTAACATACAGGTTGATACAGATGGAGAACAGGAGAGATGTTTTGTCATGGAGTCAGTCCCCTGACTAACATACAGGTTGATACAGATGGAGAACAGGAGAGACGTTTTGTTATGGAGTCAGTCCCCTGACTAACATACAGGTTGATACAGATGTTTGAACTGGGAGAGATGTTTAGTCAAGGAGTCAGTCCCCTGACTAACAGACAGGTTGATACAGATGGAGAACAAGATAGATGTTTAGTCATGCAGTCAGTCCCCTGACTAACAGACAGGTTGATACAGATGGAGGAGAGGAGAGATGTTTAGTCATGGAGTCAGTCCCCTGATTAACAGACAGGTTGATACAGATGGAGAACAGGATAGATGTTTAGTCATGCAGTCAGTCCCCTGACTAACAGACAGGTTGATTCAGATGGAGGACAGGAGAGATGTTTAGTTATGGAGTCCCCTGACTAACAGACAGGTTGATACAGATGTCTGAACTGGGAGAGATGTTTAGTCATGGGGTCAGTCCCCTGACTAACAGACAGGTTGATACAGATGTCTGAACTGGGAGAGATGTTTTGTCATGGAGTCCCCTGACTAACAGACAGGTTGATACAGATGTCTGAACTGGGAGAGATGTTTAGTCATGGAGTCACCTGACTAACAGACAGGTTGAGACAGATGTCTGAACTGGGAGAGACGTTTAGTCATGGAGTCAGTCCCCTGACTAATAGACAGGTTGATACAGATGGAGGACAGGAGAGATGTTTAGTCATGCAGTCAGTCCCCTGACTAACATACAGGTTGATACAGATGGAGAACAGGAGAGATGTTTAGTCATGGAGTCAGTCCCCTGACTAACAGACATTTTGATACAGATGGAGAACAGGAGAGATGTTTAGTCATGGAGTCAGTTCCCTGACTAACAGACAGGTTGATACAGATGGAGGACAGGAGAGATGTTTTGTCATGGAGTCATCTGACTAACAGACAGGTTGATACAGATGGAGAACAGGAGAGATATTTAGTCATGGAGTCAGTCCCCTGACTAACAGACAGGTTGATACAGATGGAGAACAGGAGAGATGTTTAGTCATGCAGTCAGTCCCGTGACTAACAGACAGGTTGATACAGATGGAGGACAGGAGAGATGTTTAGTCATGGAGTCCTCTGACTAACAGACAGGTTGATACAGATGGAGAACAGGAGAGATGTTTAGTCATGGAGTCAGTCCCCTGACTAACAGACAGGTTGATACAGATGGAGAACAGGAGAGATGTTTTGTCATGGAGTCCTCTGACTAACAGACAGGTTGATACAGATGGAGAACAGGAGATATGTTTTGTCATGGAGTCAGTCCCCTGACTAACATACAGGTTGATACAGATGGAGAACAGGAGAGATGTTTTGTCATGGAGTCAGTCCCCTGACTAACAGACATGTTGATACAGATGGAGAACAGGAGAGACGTTTTGTTATGGAGTCAGTCCCCTGACTAACATACAGGTTGATACAGATGGAGAACAGGAGAGATGTTTTGTCATGGAGTCAGTCCCCTGACTAACATACAGGTTGATACAGATGGAGAACAGGAGAGACGTTTTGTTATGGAGTCAGTCCCCTGACTAACATACAGGTTGATACAGATGTTTTAACTGGGAGAGACGTTTAGTCAAGGAGTCAGTCCCCTGACTAACAGACAGGTTGATACAGATGGAGAACAAGATAGATGTTTAGTCATGCAGACAGTCCACTGACTAACAGACAGGTTGATACAGATGGAGGAGAGGAGAGATGTTTAGTCATGGAGTCAGTCCCCTGATTAACACACAGGTAATACAGATGGAGAACAGGATAGATGTTTAGTCATGCAGTCAGTCCCCTGACTAACAGACAGGTTGATACAGATGGAGAACAAGATAGATGTTTAGTCATGCAGACAGTCCCCTGACTAACAGACAGGTTGATACAGATGGAGGAGAGGAGAGATGTTTAGTCATGGAGTCAGTCCCCTGATTAACAGACAGGTTGATTCAGATGGAGGACAGGAGAGATGTTTAGTTATGGAGTCCCCTGACTAACAGACAGGTTGATACAGATGTCTGAACTGGGAGAGATGTTTAGTCATGGGGTCAGTCCCCTGACTAACAGACAGGTTGATACAAATGTCTGAACTGGGAGAGATGTTTTGTCATGGAGTCCCCTGACTAACAGACAGGTTGATACAGATGTCTGAACTGGGAGAGATGTTTAGTCATGGAGTCACCTGACTAACAGACAGGTTGAGACAGATGTCTGAACTGGGAGAGACGTTTAGTCATGGAGTCAGTCCCCTGACTAATAGACAGGTTGATACAGATGGAGAACAGGAGAGATGTTTTGTCATGGAGTCAGTCCCCTGACTAACATACAGGTTGATACAGATGGAGAACAGGAGAGATGTTTTGTCATGGAGTCAGTCCCCTGACTAACAGACATGTTGATACAGATGGAGAACAGGAGAGACGTTTTGTTATGGAGTCAGTCCCCTGACTAACATACAGGTTGATACAGATGGAGAACAGGAGAGATGTTTTGTCATGGAGTCAGTCCCCTGACTAACATACAGGTTGAGACAGATGGAGAACAGGAGAGACGTTTTGTTATGGAGTCAGTCCCCTGACTAACATACAGGTTGATACAGATGGAGAACAGGAGAGATGTTTTGTCATGGAGTCAGTACCCTGACTAACAGACAGGTTGATACAGATGGAGAACAGGAGAGATGTTTTGTCATGGAGTCCTCTGACTAACAGACAGGTTGATACAGATGGAGAACAGGAGAGATGTTTTGTTATGGAGTCAGTCCCCTAATTAACAGACATGTTGATACAGATGGAGAACAGGAGAGATGTTTTGTTATGGAGTCAGTCCCGTGACTAACAGACAGGTTGATACAGATGGAGGACAGGAGAGATGTTTAGTCATGGAGTCCTCTGACTAACAGACAGGTTGATACAGATGGAGAACAGGAGAGATGTTTAGTCATGGAGTCAGTCCCCTGACTAACAGACAGGTTGATACAGATGGAGAACAGGAGAGATGTTTTGTCATGGAGTCAGTCCCCTGACTAACATACAGGTTGATACAGATGGAGAACAGGAGAGATGTTTTGTCATGGAGTCAGTCCCCTGACTAACATACAGGTTGATACAGATGGAGAACAGGAGAGATGTTTTGTCATGGAGTCAGTCCCCTGACTAACAGACATGTTGATACAGATGGAGGACAGGAGAGACGTTTTGTTATGGAGTCAGTCCCCTGACTAACATACAGGTTGATACAGATGGAGAACAGGAGAGATGTTTAGTCATGGAGTCAGTCCCCTGACTAACAGACAGGTTGATACAGATGGAGAACAGGAGAGATGTTTAGTCATGCAGTCAGTCCCGTGACTAACAGACAGGTTGATAAAGATGGAGGACAGGAGAGATGTTTAGTCATGGAGTCCTCTGACTAACAGACAGGTTGATACAGATGGAGAACAGGAGAGATGTTTAGTCATGGAGTCAGTCCCCTGACTAACAGACAGGTTGATACAGATGGAGAACAGGAGAGATGTTTTGTCATGGAGTCCTCTGACTAACAGACAGGTTGATACAGATGGAGAACAGGAGAGATGTTTTGTCATGGAGTCAGTCCCTGTGATACTCTGGCTCCATAGACTTTGATATTTGAGCCAGGGTTGTTCATTTTCGTTTGTTTGAGGGTATTTCTATGTTGGGGATCTAGTTGTTTCATTTCTATGTTTGGGTTTTGTGCTTGTTTAGTCATATGACTCCCAATCGGAGGTAACGAGTGTCAGCTGTCGGCTCGTTATCTCTGATTGGGAGCCATATATATTCTGTGTGTTTTCTCCTTTGTTTTGTGGGTTATTGTTCCAGTGTTTCTATGTTTCTGTCGGTGTCAGAGGACTTCACGTATCGTCATTTGTTTTGTTTTCTCGTGTTGTGCTTTATTTAATAAAGTCATCATGTTCACTCCACGCGCTGCGCTTTGGTCCGCTCATTTCGAAGACGATCGTGACAGAATAACCCACCATAAAAGGACCAAGCAGCGCGTCCAGGAGCAAAGGGTCTGGACATGGGAGGAACTGTTGGACGGTAAAGGGTCCTGGACTTGGGAGGAGATCCTGGACGGTATGGATCGCCGACCATGGAGCGAGACGGTGGAGAGGCGACGACGAGAGGAGCAACGGCGGCAGCAGGTTTTTCGTCGGAAGGACGAGAGGCAACCCCAAGAAATTTTTGGGGGGGGGCACATGGCTTGGGCAGCTGGGCAGCAGGAGGCTGCCACAGGGAGAAAAGGAGAGAAGGCTAACGGAGTACGGGAGCCATTGGCGAGTGGAAGGAGGGAAGTGTGTGTGGCACGGCGTGAAGGACTAATGTGTGTTGCCAGTCCGGTCCGGCCCGTTCCTGATCCTCGGTTGAGGCCAGTGGTGTGTGTTCCCGGTACGGACCGGCCTGTTCCTACTCCAAGCACCAGGTCCACGGTGTGCTAGGCCAGTCCGGTCCGGCCTATTCCGGCCACTCGCACCAGGGATGCGGTGCGCGTCGCCAGCCCGGCCCGGCCTGTTCCGGCCACTCGCACCAGGGATACGGTGCGCGTCGCCAGCTCAGCCCGGCCTGTTCCTACTCCACGCACCAGGGATACGGTGCGCTTCGCCAGCCCAGCCCGGCCTGTTCCTACTCCACGCACCAGGGATACGGTGCGCTTCGCCAGCCCGGCCCGGCCTGTTCCGGCCACTCGCACCAGGGATACGGTGCGCGTCGCCAGCCCAGCCCGGCCTGTTCCTGCTCTCCGCACTAGGCGTGAGGTGAGTCCCCAGGGTCCAGCATGCCCTGTTCCGGCTCCCCGCACTAGGCGTTATGGGAGTCCCCAGGGTCCAGCATGCCCTGTTCCGACTCCCCGCACTAGCCCTGAGATGCGTGTCCTCAGCCCGGTACCTCCAGTTCCGGCACCACGCATCAGGCCTGCGGTGCGTCCCCAGGGCCAAGCATGCCCTGTTGCTGCTTCCCGCACTAGCCCTGAGATGCGTGTCCTCAGCCCGGTACCTCCAGTTCCGGCACCACGCATCAGGCCTACGGTGCGTCCCCAGGGTCCAGCATGCCCTGTTGCTTCTCCCCGCACTAGCCCTGAGATGCATGTCCTCAGCCCGGTACCTCCTGTTCCGGCACCACGCACCAGGCCTACGATGCGCCTCAGACGGCCAGAGTCTGCCGTCTGCCCAACGGGGCCTGAACTGCCCGTCTGCCCAAAGCCTGCAAAGCCGCCCGTCTGCCATGAGCCATCAGAGCCGTCCGCCAGACCGGAGCCGCTAGAGCCTTCCGCCAGACAGGATCAGCCAGAGCCTTCTGCCAGACAGGATCAGCCAGAGCCTTCTGCCAGACAGGATCAGCCAGAGCCTTCTGCCAGACAGGATCAGCCAGAGCCTTCCGCCAGACAGGATCAGCCAGAGCCTTCTGCCAGACAGGATCAGCCAGAGCCTTCTGCCAGACAGGATCAGCCAGAGCCTTCTGCCAGACAGGATCAGCCAGATCCGTCAGCCAGCCATGAGCAGCCAGATCCGTCAGCCAGCCATGAGCAGCCAGATCCGTCAGCCAGCCATGAGCAGCCAGATCCGTCAGCCAGCCATGAGCAGCCAGATCCGTCAGCCAGCCATGAGCAGCCAGATCCGTCAGCCAGCCATGAGCAGCCAGATCCGTCAGCCAGCCATGAGCAGCCAGATCCGTCAGCCAGCCATGAGCCGTCCAGCCAGGATCCGCCAGAGCCGTCCAGCCAGGATCCGCCAGAGCCGTCCAGCCGGGATCCGCCAGAGCCGTCCAGCCGGGATCCGTCAGAGCCGTCCAGCCAGGATCCGCCAGCCAGCCAGGATCCGCCAGAGCCAGCCAGCCAGGATCCGCCATTTAGTCAGGTGCTGCCCCTTAGCTCGGTGTTGCTCCTTATCCTGGTGCTGTCCCTTATCCTGGTGCTGTCCCTTAGCCTGGTACTGCCCCTTAGTCCGGTACTGCCCCTTAGTCCGGTACTGCCCCGTAGTCCGGTGCTGCCCCTTAGTCCGGTGCTGCCCCTTAGCCCGGTGCTGCCCCTTGTCCCGGTGCTGCCCCTTATCCCGGTGCTGCCCCTTATCCCGGTGCTGCCCCTTAGGCCGATGCTGCCCCTTAGTCCGGTGTTGCCCCTTAGTCCAGGTGGGGTTAGTTGGAGGGTGGTCATTGGGAGGAGGCTACCGAAGCAGGTTGTGACTGTGGTGGGGTGGGGATCACGACCGGGGCCAGAGCCGCCACCGTGGACAGACGCCCACCCAGACCCTCCCCTAGTCCTGATGTTGGTGCGCCCGGAGTTCGCACCTTTAGGGGGGGGTACTGTGACACTCTGGCTCCATAGACTTTGATATTTGAGCCAGGGTTGTTCATTTTCGTTTGTTTGAGGGTATTTCTATGTTGGGGATCTAGTTGTTTCATTTCTATGTTTGGGTTTTGTGCTTGTTTAGTCATATGACTCCCAATCGGAGGTAACGAGTGTCAGCTGTCGGCTCGTTATCTCTGATTGGGAGCCATATATATTCTGTGTGTTTTCTCCTTTGTTTTGTGGGTTATTGTTCCAGTGTTTCTATGTTTCTGTCGGTGTCAGAGGACTTCACGTATCGTCATTTGTTTTGTTTTCTCGTGTTGTGCTTTATTTAATAAAGTCATCATGTTCACTCCACGCGCTGCGCTTTGGTCCGCTCATTTCGAAGACGATCGTGACAGTCCCCTGACTAACATACAGGTTGATACAGATGGAGAACAGGAGAGATGTTTTGTCATGGAGTCAGTCCCCTGACTAACATACAGGTTGATACAGATGGAGAACAGGAGAGATGTTTTGTCATGGAGTCAGTCCCCTGACTAACAGACATGTTGATACAGATGGAGAACAGGAGCGACGTTTTGTTATGGAGTCAGTCCCCTGACTAACATACAGGTTGATACAGATGGAGAACAGGAGAGATGTTTTGTCATGGAGTCAGTCCCCTGACTAACATACAGGTTGAGACAGATGGAGAACAGGAGAGACGTTTTGTTATGGAGTCAGTCCCCTGACTAACATACAGGTTGATACAGATGGAGAACAGGAGAGATGTTTTGTCATGGAGTCAGTCCCCTGACTAACATACAGGTTGATTCAGATGTTTGAACTGGGAGAGACGTTTAGTCAAGGAGTCAGTCCCCTGACTAACAGACAGGTTTATACAGATGGAGAACAAGATAGATGTTTATTCATGCAGTCAGTCCCCTGACTAACAGACAGGTTGATACAGATGGAGGAGAGGAGAGATGTTTAGTCATGGAGTCAGTCCCCTGATTAACAGACAGGTTGATACAGATGGAGAACAGGATAGATGTTTAGTCATGCAGTCAGTCCCCTGACTAACAGACAGGTTGATTCAGATGGAGGACAGGAGAGATGTTTAGTCATGGGGTCAGTCCCCTGACTAAAAGACAGGTTGATACAGATGTCTGAACTGGGAGAGATGTTTTGTCATGGAGTCCCCTGACTAACAGACAGGTTGATACAGATGTCTGAACTGGGAGAGATGTTTAGTCATGGAGTCACCTGACTAACAGACAGGTTGAGACAGATGTCTGAACTGGGAGAGAAGTTTAGTCATGGAGTCAGTCCCCTGACTAATAGACAGGTTGATACAGATGGAGAACAGGAGAGATGTTTAGTCATGCAGTCAGTCCCCTGACTAACATACAGGTTGATACAGATGGAGAACAGGAGAGATGTTTAGTCATGGAGTCAGTCCCCTGACTAACAGACAGGTTGATACAGATGGAGAACAGGAGAGATGTTTTGTCATGGAGTCCTCTGACTAACAGACAGGTTGATACAGATGGAGAACAGGAGAGATGTTTTGTCATGGAGTCAGTCCCCTGACTAACAGACAGGTTAATACCGATGTCTGAACTGGGAGAGATGTTTAGTCATGGAGTCAGTCCCCTGACTAACAGACAGGTTGATACAGATGGAGAACAGGAGAGATGTTTAGTCATGCAGTCAGTCTCCTGACTAACAGACAGGTTGATACAGATGGAGAACAGGAGTGATGTTTAGTCATGGAGTCAGTCCTCTGACTAACATACAGGTTGATACAGATGGAGAACAGGAGAGATGTTTAGTCATGGAGTCAGTCCCCTGATTAAAAGACAGGTTGATACAGATGGAGAACAGGAGAGATGTTTTGTCATGGAGTCCTCTGACTAACAGACAGGTTGATACAGATGGAGAACAGGAGAGATGTTTTGTTATGGAGTTGTCCCCTAATTAACAGACATGTTGATACAGATGGAGAACAGGAGAGATGTTTTGTTATGGAGTCAGTCCCCTGAATAACAGACAGGTTGATACAGATGGAGAACAGGAGAGATGTTTTGTCATTGAGTCAGTCCCCTGACTAACATAAAGGTTGATACAGCTGTCTGAACTGGGAGAGATGTTTAGTTAAGGAGTCAGTCCCCTGACTAACAGACAGGTTGATACAGATGGAGAACAAGATAGATGTTTAGTCATGCAGTCAGTCCCCTGACTAACAGACAGGTTGATACAGATGGAGGACAGGAGAGATGTTTTGTCATGGAGTCAGTCCCCTGACTAACATACAGGTTGAGACAGATGGAGAACAGGAGAGACGTTTTGTTATGGAGTCAGTCCCCTGACTAACATACAGGTTGATACAGATGGAGAACAGGAGAGATGTTTTGTCATGGAGTCAGTCCCCTGACTAACATACAGGTTGATTCAGATGTTTGAACTGGGAGAGACGTTTAGTCAAGGAGTCAGTCCCCTGACTAACAGACAGGTTGATACAGATGGAGAACAAGATAGATGTTTATTCATGCAGTCAGTCCCCTGACTAACAGACAGGTTGATACAGATGGAGGAGAGGAGAGATGTTTAGTCATGGAGTCAGTCCCCTGATTAACAGACAGGTTGATACAGATGGAGAACAGGATAGATGTTTAGTCATGCAGTCAGTCCCCTGACTAACAGACAGGTTGATTCAGATGGAGGACAGGAGAGATGTTTAGTCATGGGGTCAGTCTCCTGACTAACAGACAGGTTGATACAGATGTCTGAACTGGGAGAGATGTTTTGTCATGGAGTCCCCTGACTAACAGACAGGTTGATACAGATGTCTGAACTGGGAGAGATGTTTAGTCATGGAGTCACCTGACTAACAGACAGGTTGAGACAGATGTCTGAACTGGGAGCGAAGTTTAGTCATGGAGTCAGTCCCCTGACTAATAGACAGGTTGATACAGATGGAGAACAGGAGAGATGTTTAGTCATGCAGTCAGTCCCCTGACTAACATACAGGTTGATACAGATGGAGAACAGGAGAGATGTTTAGTCATGGAGTCAGTCCCCTGACTAACAGACAGGTTGATACAGATGGAGAACAGGAGATATGTTTTGTCATGGAGTCCTCTGACTAACAGACAGGTTGATACAGATGGAGAACAGGAGAGATGTTTTGTCATGGAGTCAGTCCCCTGACTAACAGACAGGTTAATACCGATGTCTGAACTGGGAGAGATGTTTAGTCATGGAGTCAGTCCCCTGACTAACAGACAGGTTGATACAGATGGAGAACAGGAGAGATGTTTAGTCATGCAGTCAGTCTCCTGACTAACAGACAGGTTGATACAGATGGAGAACAGGAGAGATGTTTAGTCATGGAGTCAGTCCTCTGACTAACATACAGGTTGATACAGATGGAGAACAGGAGAGATGTTTAGTCATGGAGTCAGTCCCCTGTTTAAAAGACAGGTTGATACAGATGGAGAACAGGAGAGATGTTTTGTCATGGAGTCCTCTGACTAACAGACAGGTTGATACAGATGGAGAACAGGAGAGATGTTTTGTTATGGAGTCAGTCCCCTAATTAACAGACATGTTGATACAGATGGAGAACAGGAGAGATGTTTTGTTATGGAGTCAGTCCCCTGAATAACAGACAGGTTGATACAGATGGAGAACAGGAGAGATGTTTTGTCATTGAGTCAGTCCCCTGACTAACATAAAGGTTGATACAGCTGTCTGAACTGGGAGAGATGTTTAGTCAAGGAGTCAGTCCCCTGACTAACAGACAGGTTGATACAGATGTCTGAACTGGGAGAGATGTTTTGTCATGGAGTCCCCTGACTAACAGACAGGTTGATACAGATGTCTGAACTGGGAGAGATGTTTAGTCATGGAGTCACCTGACTAACAGACAGGTTGAGACAGATGTCTGAACTGGGAGAGAAGTTTAGTCATGGAGTCAGTCCCCTGACTAATAGACAGGTTGATACAGATGGAGAACAGGAGAGATGTTTAGTCATGCAGTCAGTCCCCTGACTAACATACAGGTTGATACAGATGGAGAACAGGAGAGATGTTTAGTCATGGAGTCAGTCCCCTGACTAACAGACAGGTTGATACAGATGGAGAACAGGAGAGATGTTTTGTCATGGAGTCCTCTGACTAACAGACAGGTTGATACAGATGGAGAACAGGAGAGATGTTTTGTCATGGAGTCAGTCCCCTGACTAACAGACAGGTTAATACCGATGTCTGAACTGGGAGAGATGTTTAGTCATGGAGTCAGTCCCCTGACTAACAGACAGGTTGATACAGATGGAGAACAGGAGAGATGTTTAGTCATGCAGTCAGTCTCCTGACTAACAGACAGGTTGATACAGATGGAGAACAGGAGAGATGTTTAGTCATGGAGTCAGTCCTCTGACTAACATACAGGTTGATACAGATGGAGAACAGGAGAGATGTTTAGTCATGGAGTCAGTCCCCTGTTTAAAAGACAGGTTGATACAGATGGAGAACAGGAGAGATGTTTTGTCATGGAGTCCTCTGACTAACAGACAGGTTGATACAGATGGAGAACAGGAGAGATGTTTTGTTATGGAGTCAGTCCCCTAATTAACAGACATGTTGATACAGATGGAGAACAGGAGAGATGTTTTGTTATGGAGTCAGTCCCCTGAATAACAGACAGGTTGATACAGATGGAGAACAGGAGAGATGTTTTGTCATTGAGTCAGTCCCCTGACTAACATAAAGGTTGATACAGCTGTCTGAACTGGGAGAGATGTTTAGTCAAGGAGTCAGTCCCCTGACTAACAGACAGGTTGATACAGATGGAGAACAAGATAGATGTTTAGTCATGCAGTCAGTCCCCTGACTAACAGACAGGTTGATACAGATGGAGGACAGGAGAGATGTTTTGTCATGGAGTCCTCTGACTAACAGACAGGTTGATACAGATGGAGAACAGGAGAGATGTTTTGTCATGGAGTCAGTCCCCTGACTAACAGACAGGTTGATACAGATGTCTGAACTGTGAGAGATGTTTAGTCATGGAGTCAGTCCCCTGACTAACAGACAGGTTGATACAGATGGAGAAAATGAGAGATGTTTAGTCATGCAGTCAGTCCCCTGACTAACAGACAGGTTGATACAGATGGAGAACAGGATAGATGTTTAGTCATGCAGTCAGTCCCCTGACTAACAGACAGGTTGATACAGATGGAGAACAGGATAGATGTTTAGTCATGCAGTCAGTCCTCTGACTAACAGACAGGTTGATACAGAAGGAGAACAGGGAGAGATGTTTAGTCATGGAGTCAGTCCCCTGACTAAGAGACAGGTTGATACAGATGGAGAACAGGATAGATGTTTAGTCATGCAGTGAGTCCCCTGACTAACAGACAGGTTGATACAGATGGAGAACAGGAGAGATGTTTAGACATGGAGTCAGTCCTCTGACTAACAGACAGGGTGATACAGATGGAGAACAGGAGAGATGTTTAGTCATGCAGTCAGTCCCCTGACTAGCAGACAGGTTGATACAGATGGAGAACAGGAGAGATGTTTAGTCATGCAGTCAGTCCCCTGACTAACATACAGGTTAATACAGATGGAGAACAGGAGAGATGTTTAGTCATGCAGTCAGTCCTCTGACTAACAGACAGGTTGATACAGATGGAGAACAGGAGAGATGTTTAGTCATGGAGTCAGTCCCCTGACTAACAGACAGGTTGATACAGATGGAGAACAGGAGAGATGTTTAGTCATGCAGTCAGTCCCCTGACTAACAGACAGGTTGATACAGATGGAGGACAGGAGAGATGTTTAGTCATGGAGTCCTCTGACTAACAGACAGGTTGATACAGATGGAGAACAGGAGAGATGTTTAGTCATGGAGTCAGTCCCCTGACTAACAGACAGGTTGATACAGATGGAGAACAGGAGAGATGTTTTGTCATGGAGTCCTCTGACTAACAGACAGGTTGATACAGATGGAGAACAGGATAAAAAAAAATTATGGAGTCAGTCCCCTAATTAACAGACATGTTGATACAGATGGAGAACAGGAGAGATGTTTAGTCATGGAGTCAGTCCCCTGACTAACAGACAGGTTGATACAGATGGAGAACAGGAGAGATGTTTTGTCATGCAGTCAGTCCCCTGACTAACATACAGGTTGATACAGATGGAGAACAGGAGAGATGTTTAGTCATGCAGTCAGTCCCCTGACTAACAGACAGGTTGATACAGATGGAGAACAGGAGAGATGTTTAGTCATGCAGTAAGTCCCCTGACTAACAGACAGGTTGATACAGATGGAGGACAGGAGAGATGTTTAGTCATGGAGTCAGTCCCCTGACTAACAGACAGATTGATACAGATGGAGAACAGGAGAGATGTTTAGTCATGCAGTCAGTCCCCTGACTAACATACAGGTTGATACAGATGGAGAACAGGAGAGATGTTTAGTCATGCAGTCAGTCCCCTGACTAACATACAGGTTGATACAGATGGAGAACAGGAGAGATGTTTAGTCATGCAGTCAGTCTCCTGACTAACAGACAGGTTGATACAGATGGAGAACAGGAGAGATGTTTAGTCATGCAGTCAGTCCCCTGACTAACAGACATGTTAACACCGATGTCTGAACTGGGAGAGATGTTTAGTCATGGAGTCAGTCCCCTGACTAACAGACAGGTTGATAAAGACAGAGAACAGGAGAGATGTTTAGTCATGCAGTCAGTCTCCTGACTAACAGACAGGTTGATACAGATGGAGAACAGGAGAGATGTTTTGTCATGGAGTCAGTCCCCTGACTAACAGACAGGTTGAGACAGATGGAGGACAGGAGAGATGTTTAGTCATGCAGTCAGTCCCCTGACTAACAGACAGGTTGATACAGATGGAGGACAGGAGAGATGTTTTGTCATGCAGTCAGTCCCCTGACTAACAGACAGGTTGATACAGAAGGATAACAGGAGAGATGTTTTGTCATGGAGTCCTCTGACTAACAGACAGGTTGATACAGATGGAGAACAGGACTGATGTTTTGTTATGGAGTCAGTCCCCTAATTAACAGACATGTTGATACAGATGGAGAACAGGAGAGATGTTTTGTTATGGAGTCAGTCCCCTGAATAACAGACAGGTTGATACAGATGGAGAACAGGAGAGATGTTTTGTCATGGAGTCAGTCCCCTGACTAACATACAGGTTGATACAGATGTCTGAACTGGGAGAGATGTTTAGTCAAGGAGTCAGTCCCCTGACTAACAGACAGGTTGATACAGATGGAGAACAAGATAGATGTTTAGTCATGCAGTCAGTCCCCTGACTAACAGACAGGTTGATACAGATAGAGGACAGGAGAGATGTTTTGTCATGGAGTCCTCTGACTAACAGACAGGTTGATACAGATGGAGAACAGGAGAGATGTTTTGTCATGGAGTCAGTCCCCTGACTAACAGACAGGTTGATACAGATGGAGAACAGGAGAGATGTTTTGTTAAGGAGTCAGTCCCCTGACTAACAGACAGGTTGATACAGAAGGAGAACAGGGAGAGATGTTTAGTCATGGAGTCAGTCCCCTGACTAAGAGACAGGTTGATACAGATGGAGAACAGGAGAGATGTTTAGTCATGCAGTGAGTCCCCTGACTAACAGACAGGTTGATACAGATGGAGAACAGGAGAGATGTTTAGTCATGGAGTCAGTCCCCTGACTAACAGACAGGTTGATACAGATGGAGAACAGGAGAGATGTTTAGTCATGCAGTCAGTCCCCTGACTAACAGACAGGTTGATACAGATGGAGAACAGGAGAGATGTTTAGTCATGCAGTCAGTCCCCTGACTAACAGACAGGTTGATACAGATGGAGGACAGGAGAGATGTTTTGTCATGGAGTCCTCTGACTAACAGACAGGTTGATACAGATGGAGAACAGGAGAGATGTTTTGTTATGGAGTCAGTCCCCTAATTAACAGACATGTTGATACAGATGGAGAACAGGAGAGATGTTTTGTTATGGAGTCAGTCCCCTGAATAACAGTCAGGTTGATACAGATGTCTGAACTGGGAGAGATGTTTAGTCAAGGAGTCAGTCCCCTGACTAACAGACAGGTTGATACAGATGGAGAGGAGAGATGTTTTGTCATGGAGTCAGTCCCCTGAATAACAGACAGGTTGATACAGATGGAGAACAGGAGAGATGTTTTGTCATGGAGTCAGTCCCCTGACTAACAGACAGGTTGATACCGATGTCTGAACTGTGAGAGATGTTTAGTCATGGAGTCAGTCCCCTGACTAACAGACAGGTTGATACAGAAGGAGAACAGGGAGAGATGTTTAGTCATGGAGTCAGTCCCCTGACTAAGAGACAGGTTGATACAGATGGAGGACAGGAGAGATGTTTTGTCATGGAGTCCTCTGACTAACAGACAGGTTGATACAGATGGAGAAAAGGAGAGATGTTTAGTCATGCAGTCAGTCCCCTGACTAACAGACAGGTTGATACAGATGGAGAACAGGATAGATGTTTAGTCATGCAGTCAGTCCCCTGACTAACAGACAGGTTGATACAGAAGGAGAACAGGGAGAGATGTTTAGTCATGGAGTCAGTCCCCTGACTAAGATACAGGTTGATACAGATGGAGAACAGGAAAGATGTTTAGTCATGCAGTGAGTCCCCTGACTAACATACAGGTTGATACAGATGTCTGAACTGGGAGAGATGTTTAGTCAAGGAGTCAGTCCCCTGACTAACAGACAGGTTGATACAGATGGAGAACAAGATAGATGTTTAGTCATGCAGTCAGTCCCCTGACTAACAGACAGGTTGATACAGATAGAGGACAGGAGAGATGTTTTGTCATGGAGTCCTCTGACTAACAGACAGGTTGATACAGATGGAGAACAGGAGAGATGTTTTGTCATGGAGTCAGTCCCCTGACTAACAGACAGGTTGATACAGATGGAGAACAGGAGAGATGTTTTGTTAAGGAGTCAGTCCCCTGACTAACAGACAGGTTGATACAGAAGGAGAACAGGGAGAGATGTTTAGTCATGGAGTCAGTCCCCTGACTAAGAGACAGGTTGATACAGATGGAGAACAGGAGAGATGTTTAGTCATGCAGTGAGTCCCCTGACTAACAGACAGGTTGATACAGATGGAGAACAGGAGAGATGTTTAGTCATGGAGTCAGTCCCCTGACTAACAGACAGGTTGATACAGATGGAGAACAGGAGAGATGTTTAGTCATGCAGTCAGTCCCCTGACTAACAGACAGGTTGATACAGATGGAGAACAGGAGAGATGTTTAGTCATGCAGTCAGTCCCCTGACTAACAGACAGGTTGATACAGATGGAGGACAGGAGAGATGTTTTGTCATGGAGTCCTCTGACTAACAGACAGGTTGATACAGATGGAGAACAGGAGAGATGTTTTGTTATGGAGTCAGTCCCCTAATTAACAGACATGTTGATACAGATGGAGAACAGGAGAGATGTTTTGTTATGGAGTCAGTCCCCTGAATAACAGACAGGTTGATACAGATGTCTGAACTGGGAGAGATGTTTAGTCAAGGAGTCAGTCCCCTGACTAACAGACAGGTTGATACAGATGGAGAGGAGAGATGTTTTGTCATGGAGTCAGTCCCCTGAATAACAGACAGGTTGATACAGATGGAGAACAGGAGAGATGTTTTGTCATGGAGTCAGTCCCCTGACTAACAGACAGGTTGATACCGATGTCTGAACTGTGAGAGATGTTTAGTCATGGAGTCAGTCCCCTGACTAACAGACAGGTTGATACAGAAGGAGAACAGGGAGAGATGTTTAGTCATGGAGTCAGTCCCCTGACTAAGAGACAGGTTGATACAGATGGAGGACAGGAGAGATGTTTTGTCATGGAGTCCTCTGACTAACAGACAGGTTGATACAGATGGAGAAAAGGAGAGATGTTTAGTCATGCAGTCAGTCCCCTGACTAACAGACAGGTTGATACAGATGGAGAACAGGATAGATGTTTAGTCATGCAGTCAGTCCCCTGACTAACAGACAGGTTGATACAGAAGGAGAACAGGGAGAGATGTTTAGTCATGGAGTCAGTCCCCTGACTAAGATACAGGTTGATACAGATGGAGAACAGGAAAGATGTTTAGTCATGCAGTGAGTCCCCTGACTAACAGACAGGTTGATACAGCTGGAGAACAGGAGAGATGTTTAGTCATGCAGTCAGTCCTCTGACTAACAGACAGGGTGATACAGATGGAGAACAGGAGAGATGTTTAGTCATGCAGTCAGTCCCCTGACTAACAGACAGGTTGATACAGATGGAGAACAGGAGAGATGTTTAGTCATGCAGTCAGTCCCCTGACTAACAGACAGGTTGATACAGATGGAGAACAGGAGAGATGTTTTGTCATGGAGTCAGTCCCCTGAATAACAGACAGGTTGATACAGATGGAGAACAGGAGAGATGTTTAGTCATGCAGTCAGTCCCCTGACTAACAGACAGGTTAATACAGATGGAGAACAGGAGAGATGTTTAGTCATGCAGTCAGTCCTCTGACTAACAGACAGGTTGATACAGATGGAGAACAGGAGAGATGTTTAGTCATGGAGTCAGTCCCCTGACTAACAGACAGGTTGATACAGATGGAGAACAGGAGAGATGTTTAGTCATGCAGTCAGTCCCCTGACTAACAGACAGGTTGATACAGATGGAGGACAGGAGAGATGTTTAGTCATGGAGTCCTCTGACTAACAGACAGGTTGATACAGATGGAGAACAGGAGAGATGTTTACTCATGGAGTCAGTCCCCTGACTAACAGACAGGTTGATACAGATGGAGAACAGGAGAGATGTTTTGTCATGGAGTCCTCTGACTAACAGACAGGTTGATACAGATGGAGAACAGGATACATTTTTTGTTATGGAGTCAGTCCCCTAATTAACAGACATGTTGATACAGATGGAGAACAGGAGAGACGTTTTGTTATGGAGTCAGTCCCCTGACTAACATACAGGTTGATACAGATGGAGAACAGGAGAGATGTTTAGTCATGCAGTCAGTCTCCTGACTAACAGACAGGTTGATACAGATGGAGAACAGGAGAGATGTTTAGTCATGCAGTCAGTCCCCTGACTAACAGACAGGTTGATACAGAAGGAGAACAGGGAGAGATGTTTAGTCATGGAGTCAGTCCCCTGACTAAGAGACAGATTGATACAGATGGAGAACAGGAGAGATGTTTTGTCATGGATCAGTCCCCTGACTAACAGACAGGTTGATACAGATGGAGAACAGGAGAGATGTTTAGTCATGGAGTCAGTCCTCTGACTAACATACAGGTTGATACAGATGGAGAACAGGAGAGATGTTTAGTCATGGAGTCAGTCCCCTGACTAACAGACAGGTTGATACAGATGGAGAACAGGAGAGATGTTTCGTCATGCAGTCAGTCCCCTGACTAACATACAGGTTGATACAGATGGAGAACAGGAGAGATGTTTAGTCATGCAGTCAGTCCCCTGACTAACAGACAGGTTGATACAGATGGAGAACAGGAGAGATGTTTAGTCATGCAGTAAGTCCCCTGACTAACAGACAGGTTGATACAGATGGAGGACAAGAGAGATGTTTAGTCATGGAGTCAGTCCCCTGACTAACAGACAGGTTGATACAGATGGAGAACAGGAGAGATGTTTAGTCATGCAGTCAGTCTCCTGACTAACAGACAGGTTGATACAGATGGAGAACAGGAGAGATGTTTAGTCATGCAGTCAGTCCCCTGACTAACAGACAGGTTAACACCGATGTCTGAACTGGGAGAGATGTTTAGTCATGGAGTCAGTCCCCTGACTAACAGACAGGTTGATAAAGATAGAGAACAGGAGAGATGTTTAGTCATGCAGTCAGTCTCCTGACTAACAGACAGGTTGATACAGATGGAGAACAGGAGAGATGTTTTGTCATGGAGTCAGTCCCCTGACTAACAGACAGGTTGAGACAGATGGAGGACAGGAGAGATGTTTAGTCATGCAGTCAGTCCCCTGACTAACAGACAGGTTGATACAGATGGAGGACAGGAGAGATGTTTTGTCATGCAGTCAGTCCCCTGACTAACAGACAGGTTGATACAGAAGGATAACAGGAGAGATGTTTTGTCATGGAGTCCTCTGACTAACAGACAGGTTGATACAGATGGAGAACAGGACTGATGTTTTGTTATGGAGTCAGTCCCCTAATTAACAGACATGTTGATACAGATGGAGAACAGGAGAGATGTTTTGTTATGGAGTCAGTCCCTTGAATAACAGACAGGTTGATACAGATGGAGAACAGGAGAGATGTTTTGTCATGGAGTCAGTCCCCTGACTAACATACAGGTTGATACAGATGTCTGAACTGGGAGAGATGTTTAGTCAAGGAGTCAGTCCCCTGACTAACAGACAGGTTGATACAGATGGAGAACAAGATAGATGTTTAGTCATGCAGTCAGTCCCCTGACTAACAGACAGGTTGATACAGATAGAGGACAGGAGAGATGTTTTGTCATGGAGTCCTCTGACTAACAGACAGGTTGATACAGATGGAGAACAGGAGAGATGTTTTGTCATGGAGTCAGTCCCCTGACTAACAGACAGGTTGATACAGAAGGAGAACAGGGAGATATGTTTAGTCATGGAGTCAGTCCCCTGACTAAGAGACAGGTTGATACAGATGGAGAACAGGAGAGATGTTTAGTCATGCAGTGAGTCCCCTGACTAACAGACAGGTTGATACAGATGGAGAACAGGAGAGATGTTTAGTCATGCAGTCAGTCCCCTGACTAACAGACAGGTTGATACAGAAGGAGAACAGGGAGAGATGTTTAGTCATGGAGTCAGTCCCCTGACTAAGAGACAGATTGATACAGATGGAGAACAGGAGAGATGTTTTGTCATGGATCAGTCCCCTGAATAACAGACAGGTTGATACAGATGGAGAACAGGAGAGATGTTTAGTCATGGAGTCAGTCCTCTGACTAACATACAGGTTGATACAGATGGAGAACAGGAGAGATGTTTAGTCATGGAGTCAGTCCCCTGACTAACAGACAGGTTGATACAGATGGAGAACAGGAGAGATGTTTTGTCATGGAGTCAGTCCCCTGAATAACAGACAGGTTGATACGGATGGAGAACAGGAGAGATGTTTTGTCATGGAGTCAGTCCCCTGACTAACAGACAGGTTGATACCGATGTCTGAACTGTGAGAGATGTTTAGTCATGGAGTCAGTCCCCTGACTAACAGACAGGTTGATACAGAAGGAGAACAGGGAGAGATGTTTAGTCATGGAGTCAGTCCCCTGACTAAGAGACAGGTTGATACAGATGGAGGACAGGAGAGATGTTTTGTCATGGAGTCCTCTGACTAACAGACAGGTTGATACAGATGGAGAAAAGGAGAGATGTTTAGTCATGCAGTCAGTCCCCTGACTAACAGACAGGTTGATACAGATGGAGAACAGGATAGATGTTTAGTCATGCAGTCAGTCCCCTGACTAACAGACAGGTTGATACAGAAGGAGAACAGGAAGAGATGTTTAGTCATGGAGTCAGTCCCCTGACTAACAGACAGGTTGATACAGATGGAGAACAGGAGAGATGTTTGGTCATGCAGTCAGTCCCCTGACTAACAGACAGGTTGATACAGATGGAGGACAGGAGAGATGTTTTGTCATGGAGTCCTCTGACTAACAGACAGGTTGATACAGATGGAGAACAGGAGAGATGTTTTGTTATGGAGTCAGTCCCCTAATTAACAGACATGTTGATACAGATGGAGAACAGGAGAGATGTTTTGTTATGGAGTCAGTCCCCTGAATAACAGACAGGTTGATACAGATGTCTGAACTGGGAGAGATGTTTAGTCAAGGAGTCAGTCCCCTGACTAACAGACAGGTTGATACAGATGGAGAACAGGAGAGATGTTTTGTCATGGAGTCAGTCCCCTGAATAACAGACAGGTTGATACGGATGGAGAACAGGAGAGATGTTTTGTCATGGAGTCAGTCCCCTGACTAACAGACAGGTTGATACCGATGTCTGAACTGTGAGAGATGTTTAGTCATGGAGTCAGTCCCCTGACTAACAGACAGGTTGATACAGAAGGAGAACAGGGAGAGATGTTTAGTCATGGAGTCAGTCCCCTGACTAAGAGACAGGTTGATACAGATGGAGGACAGGAGAGATGTTTTGTCATGGAGTCCTCTGACTAACAGACAGGTTGATACAGATGGAGAAAAGGAGAGATGTTTAGTCATGCAGTCAGTCCCCTGACTAACAGACAGGTTGATACAGATGGAGAACAGGATAGATGTTTAGTCATGCAGTCAGTCCCCTGACTAACAGACAGGTTGATACAGAAGGAGAACAGGGAGAGATGTTTAGTCATGGAGTCAGTCCCCTGACTAAGAGACAGGTTGATACAGATGGAGAACAGGATAGATGTTTAGTCATGCAGTGAGTCCCCTGACTAACAGACAGGTTGATACAGATGGAGAACAGGAGAGATGTTTAGTCATGCAGTCAGTCCTCTGACTAACAGACAGGGTGATACAGATGGAGAACAGGAGAGATGTTTAGTCATGCAGTCAGTCCCCTGACTAACAGACAGGTTGATACAGATGGAGAACAGGAGAGATGTTTAGTCATGCAGTCAGTCCCCTGACTAACAGACAGGTTGATACAGATGGAGAACAGGAGAGATGTTTTGTCATGGAGTCAGTCCCCTGAATAACAGACAGGTTGATACTGATGGAGAACAGGAGAGATGTTTAGTCATGCAGTCAGTCCCCTGACTAACAGACAGGTTAATACAGATGGAGAACAGGAGAGATGTTTAGTCATGCAGTCAGTCCTCTGACTAACAGACAGGTTGATACAGATGGAAAACAGGAGAGATGTTTAGTCATGGAGTCAGTCCCCTGACTAACAGACAGGTTGATACAGATGGAGAACAGGAGAGATGTTTAGTCATGCAGTCAGTCCCCTGACTAACAGACAGGTTGATACAGATGGAGGACAGGAGAGATGTTTAGTCATGGAGTCCTCTGACTAACAGACAGGTTGATACAGATGGAGAACAGGAGAGATGTTTAGTCATGGAGTCAGTCCCCTGACTAAGAGACAGGTTGATACAGATGGAGGACAGGAGAGATGTTTTGTCATGGAGTCCTCTGACTAACAGACAGGTTGATACAGATAGAGAAAAGGAGAGATGTTTAGTCATGCAGTCAGTCCCCTGACTAACAGACAGGTTGATACAGATGGAGAACAGGATAGATGTTTAGTCATGCAGTCAGTCCCCTGACTAACAGACAGGTTGATACAGATGGAGAACAGGATAGATGTTTAGTCATGCAGTGAGTCCCCTGACTAACAGACAGGTTGATACAGATGGAGAACAGGAGAGATGTTTAGTCATGCAGTCAGTCCTCTGACTAACAGACAGGGTGATACAGATGGAGAACAGGAGAGATGTTTAGTCATGCAGTCAGTCCCCTGACTAACAGACAGGTTGATACAGATGGAGAACAGGAGAGATGTTTAGTCATGCAGTCAGTCCCCTGACTAACAGACAGGTTGATACAGATGGAGAACAGGAGAGATGTTTTGTCATGGAGTCAGTCCCCTGAATAACAGACAGGTTGATACTGATGGAGAACAGGAGAGATGTTTAGTCATGCAGTCAGTCCCCTGACTAACAGACAGGTTAATACAGATGGAGAACGGGAGAGATGTTTAGTCATGCAGTCAGTCCTCTGACTAACAGACAGGTTGATACAGATGGAAAACAGGAGAGATGTTTAGTCATGGAGTCAGTCCCCTGACTAACAGACAGGTTGATACAGATGGAGAACAGGAGAGATGTTTAGTCATGCAGTCAGTTCCCTGACTAACAGACAGGTTGATACAGATGGAGGACAGGAGAGATGTTTAGTCATGGAGTCCTCTGACTAACAGACAGGTTGATACAGATGGAGAACAGGAGAGATGTTTAGTCATGGAGTCAGTCCCCTGACTAACAGACAGGTTGATACAGATGGAGAACAGGAGAGATGTTTTGTCATGGAGTCCTCTGACTAACAGACAGGTTGATACAGATGGAGAACAGGAGAAATGTTTTGTTATGGAGTCAGTCCCCTAATTAACAGACATGTTGATACAGATGGAGAACAGGAGAGACGTTTTGTTATGGAGTCAGTCCCCTGACTAACATACAGGTTGATACAGATGGAGAACAGGAGAGATGTTTAGTCATGCAGTCAGTCTCCTGACTAACAGACAGGTTGATACAGATGGAGAACAGGAGATATGTTTAGTCATGCAGTCAGTCCCCTGACTAACAGACAGGTTGATACAGAAGGAGAACAGGGAGAGATGTTTAGTCATGGAGTCAGTCCCCTGACTAAGAGACAGATTGATACAGATGGAGAACAGGAGAGATGTTTTGTCATGGAGTCAGTCCCCTGACTAACAGACAGGTTGATACAGATGGAGAACAGGAGAGATGTTTAGTCATGGAGTCAGTCCTCTGACTAACATACAGGTTGATACAGATGGAGAACAGGAGAGATGTTTAGTCATGGAGTCAGTCCCCTGACTAACAGACAGGTTGATAGAGATGGAGAACAGGAGAGATGTTTTGTCATGGAGTCCTCTGACTAACAGACAGGTTGATACAGATGGAGAACAGGAGAGATGTTTTGTTATGGAGTCAGTCCCCTAATTAACAGACATGTTGATACAGATGGAGAACAGGAGAGATGTTTTGTTATGGAGTCAGTCCCCTGAATAACAGACAGGTTGATACAGATGGAGAACAGGAGAGATGTTTTGTCATGGAGTCAGTCCCCTGACTAACATACAGGTTGATACAGATGTCTGAACTGGGAGAGATGTTTAGTCAAGGAGTCAGTCCCCTGACTAACAGACAGGTTGATACAGATGGAGAACAAGATAGATGTTTAGTCATGCAGTCAGTCCCCTGACTAACAGACAGGTTGATACAGATGGAGAACAGGAGAGATGTTTTGTCATGGAGTCAGTCCCCTGACTAACAGACAGGTTGATACAGATGGAGAACAGGAGAGATGTTTAGTCATGCAGTGAGTCCCCTGACTAACAGACAGGTTGATACAGATGGAGAACAGGAGAGATGTTTTGTCATAGAGTCAGTCCCCTGACTAACAGACAGGTTGATACAGATGGAGAACAGGAGAGATGTTTAGTCATGGAGTCAGTCCTCTGACTAACAGACAGGTTGATACAGATGGAGAACAGGAGAGATGTTTAGTCATGCAGTCAGTCCCCTGACTAACAGACAGGTTGATACAGATGGAGAATAGGAGAGATGTTTAGTCATGGAGTCCCCTGACTAACAGACAGGTTGATACAGATGTCTGAACTGGGAGAGATGTTTAGTCATGGAGTCATTCCCCTGACTAACAGACAGGTTGATACAGATGTCTGAACTGGGAGAGATGTTTAGTCATGGAGTCCCCTGACTAACAGACAGGTTGATACAGATGTCTGAACAGGGAGAGATGTTTAGTCATGGAGTCAGTCCCCTGACTAACAGACAGGTTGATACAGATGACTGAACTGGGAGAGATGTTTAGTCATGGAGTAACCTGACTAACAGACAGGTTGAGACAGATGTCTGAACTGGGAGAGATTTTTAGTCATGGAGTCAGTCCCCTGACTAACAGACAGGTTGATACAGATGGAGAACAGGAGAGATGTTTAGTTATGGAAGCCCTGAATAACAGACAGGTTGATACAGATGGAGAACAGGAGAGATGTTTAGTCATGGAGTCAGTCCCCTGACTAACAGACAGGGTGATACAGATGGAGAACAGGAGAGATGTTTAGTCATGCAGTCAGTCCCCTGACTAACAGAAAGGTTGATACAGATGGAGAGATGTTTTGTCATGGAGTCAGTCCCCTGACTAACAGACAGGTTGATACAAATGGAGAACAGGAGAGATGTTTAGTTATGGAGCCCCTGAATAACAGACAGGTTGATACAGATGGAGAACAGGAGAGATGTTTAGTCATGGAGTCAGTCCCCTGACTAACAGACAGGGTGATACAGATGGAGAACAGGAGAGATGTTTAGTCATGCAGTCAGTCCCCTGACTAACAGAAAGGTTGATACAGATGGAGAGATGTTTTGTCATGGAGTCAGTCCCCTGACTAACAGACAGGTTGATACAAATGGAGAACAGGAGAGATGTTTAGTCATGGAGTCAGTCCCCTGACTAACAGACAGGTTGATACAGATGGAGGACAGGAGAGATGTTTAGTCATGGAGTCAGTCCCCTGACTAACAGACAGGTTGATACAGATGGAGGACAGGAGAGATGCTTAGTCATGGAGTCAGTCCCCTGACTAACAGACAGGTTGATACAGATGGAGAACAGGAGAGACGTTTAGTCATGGAGTCAGTCCCCTGACTAACAGACAGGGTGATACAGATGGAGAACAGGAGAGATTGTTAGTCATGCAGTCAGTCCCCTGACTAACAGACAGGTTGATACAGATGGAGAACAGGAGAGATGTTTAGACATGGAGTCAGTCCCCTGACTAACAGACAGGTTGATACAGATGGAGAACAGGAGAGATGTTTTGTCATGGAGTCAGTCCCCTGACTAACAGACAGGTTGATACAAATGGAGAACAGGAGAGCTGTTTAGTCATGGAGTCAGTCCCCTGACTAACAGACATGGTGATACAGATGGAGAACAGGAGAGATGTTTTGTTATGGAGTCAGTCCCCTGACTAACAGACAGGTTGATACAGATGGAGGACAGGAGAGATGTTTAGTCATGGAGTCAGTCCCCTTGACAAACAGACAGGTTGATACAGATGGAGGACAGGAGAGATGTTTAGTCATGGAGTCAGTCCCCTGACTAACAGACAGGTTGATACAGATGGAGAACAGGAGAGATGTTTAGTCATGGAGTCAGTCCCCTGACTAACAGAAAGGTTGATACAGATGGAGAGATGTTTAGTCATTGAGTCAGTCCCCTGACTAACAGACAGGTTGATACAGATGGAGAACAGGAGAGATGTTTAGTCATGGAGTCAGTCCCCTGACTAACAGACAGGGTGATACAGATGGAGAACAGGAGAGATGTTTAGTCATGCAGTCAGTCCCCTGACTAACAGAAAGGTTGATACAGATGGAGAGATGTTTTGTCATGGAGTCAGTCCCCTGACTAACAGACAGGTTGATACAGATGGAGAACAGGAGAGATGTTTAGTCATGGAGTCAGTCCCCTGACTAACAGACAGGGTGATACAGATGGAGAACAGGATAGATGTTTTGTTATGGAGTCAGTCCCCTGACTAACAGACAGGTTGATACAGATGGAGGACAGGAGAGATGTTTAGTCATGGAGTCAGTCCCCTGACTAACAGCCAGGTTGATACAGATGGAGGACAGGAGAGATGTTTAGTCATGGAGTCAGTCCCCTGACTAACAGACAGGTTGATACAAATGGAGAACAGGAGAGCTGTTTAGTCATGGAGTCAGTCCCCTGACTAACAGACATGGTGATACAGATGGAGAACAGGAGAGATGTTTTGTTATGGAGTCAGTCCCCTGACTAACAGACAGGTTGATACAGATGGAGGACAGGAGAGATGTTTAGTCATGGAGTCAGTCCCCTGACTAACAGACAGGTTGATACAGATGGAGGACAGGAGAGATGTTTAGTCATGGAGTCAGTCCCCTGACTAACAGACAGGTTGATACAGATGGAGAACAGGAGAGATGTTTAGTCATGGAGTCAGTCCCCTGACTAACAGAAAGGTTGATACAGATGGAGAGATGTTTAGTCATGGAGTCAGTCCCCTGACTAACAGACAGGTTGATACAAATGGAGGACAGGAGAGATGTTTAGTCATGGAGTCAGTCCCCTGACTAACAGACAGGTTGATACAGATGGAGAACAGGAGAGATGTTTAGTCATGGAGTCAGTCCCCTGACTAACAGACAGGGTGATACAGATGGAGACCAGGAGAGATGTTTTGTTATGGAGTCAGTCCCCTGACTAACAGACATGGTGATACAGATGGAGAACAGGAGAGATGTTTTGTTATGGAGTCAGTCCCCTGACTAACAGACAGGTTGATACAGATGGAGGACAGGAGAGATGTTTAGTCATGGAGTCAGTCCCCTTACTAATAGACAGGTTTATACAGATGGAGGACAGGAGAGATGTTTAGTCATGGAGTCAGTCCCCTGACTAACAGACAGGTTGATACAGATGGAGAACAGGAGAGATGTTTAGTCATGGAGTCAGTCCCCTGACTAACAAAAAGGTTGATACAGATGGAGAGATGTTTAGTCATGGAGTCAGTCCCCTGACTAACAGACAGGTTGATACAGATGGAGGACAGGAGAGATGTTTAGTCATGGAGTCAGTTCCCTGACTAACAGACAGGTTGATACAGATGGAGAACAGGAGAGATGTTTAGTCATGGAGTCAGTCCCCTGACTAACAGACAGGGTGATACAGATGGAGACCAGGAGAGATGTTTTGTTATGGAGTCAGTCCCCTGACTAACAGACAGGTTGATACAGATGGAGGACAGGAGAGATGTTTAGTCATGGAGTCAGTCCCCTGACTAACAGACAGGTTGATACAGATGGAGAACAGGAGAGAATTTTAGTCATTGAGTCAGTCCCCTGACTAACAGACAGGTTGATACAGATGGAGAACAGGAGAGATGTTTAGTCATGGAGTCAGTCCCGTGACTAACAGACAGGTTGATACAGATGGAGAACAGGAGAGATGTTTAGTCATTGAGTCAGTCCCCTGACTAAGAGACAGGTTGATACAGATGGAGGACAGGAGAGATGTTTTGTCATGGAGTCCTCTGACTAACAGACAGGTTGATACAGATGGAGAACAGGAGAGATGTTTTGTTATGGAGTCAGTCCCCTAACTAACAGACAGGTTGATACAAATGAGAAACAGGAGAGATGTTTTGTTATGGAGTCATTCCCCTGACTAACAGACAGGTTGATACAGATGTCTGAACTGGGTGAGATGTTTAGTCATGCAGTCAGTCCCCTGACTAACAGACAGGTTGATACAGATGGAGGACAGGAGAGATGTTTAGTCATGGAGTAAGTGCCTTGACTAACAGACAGGTTGATACAGATGGAGAACAGGAGAGATGTTTAGTCATGGAGTCAGTCCCCTGACTAACAGACAGGTTGATACAGATGGAGAACAGGAGAGATGTTTAGCCATGCAGTCAGTCCCCTGACTAAAAGACAGGTTGATACAGATGGAGGACAGGAGAGATGTTTAGTCATGCAGTCAGTCCCCTGACTAATAGACAGGTTGATACAGATGGAGAACAGGAGAGATGTTTTGTTATGGAGTCAGTCCCCTGACTAACAGACAGGTTGATACAGATGGAGAACAGGAGAGATGTTTAGTCACGGAGTCAGTCCCCTGACTAACAGACAGGTTGATACAGATGGAGAACAGGAGAGATGTTTAGTCATGCAGTCAGTCCCCTGACTAACAGACAGGTTGATACAGATGGAGAACAGGAGAGATGTTTTGTCATGGAGTCAGTCCCCTGACTAACAGACAGGTTGATACAGATGGAGAACAGGAGAGATGTTTTGTCATGGAGTCAGTCCCCTGACTAACAGACAGGTTGATACAGATGGAGAACAGGAGAGATGTTTAGTCATGCAGTCAGTCCCCTGACTAACAGACAGGTTGATACAGATGGAGGACAGGAGAGATGTTTTGTCATGGAGTCCTCTGACTAACAGACAGGTTGATACAGATGGAGAACAGGAGAGATGTTTTGTTATGGAGTCAGTCCCCTAACTAACAGACAGATTGATACAGATGGAGAACAGGAGAGATGTTTTGTTATGGAGTCAGTCCCCTAACTAACAGACAGATTGATACAGATGGAGAACAGGATAGATGTTTAGTCATGCAGTCAGTCCCCTGACTAACAGACAGGTTGATACAGATGGAGAACAGGAGAGATGTTTAGACATGGAGTCAGTCCCCTGACTAACAGACAGGTTGATACAGATGGAGAACAGGAGAGATGTTTTGTCATGGAGTCAGTCCCCTGACTAACAGACAGGTTGATACAAATGGAGAACAGGAGAGCTGTTTAGTCATGGAATCAGTCCCCTGACTAACAGACATGGTGATACAGATGGAGAACAGGAGAGATGTTTTGTTATGGAGTCAGTCCCCTGACTAACAGACAGGTTGATACAGATGGAGGACAGGAGAGATGTTTAGTCATGGAGTCAGTCCCCTGACTAACAGACAGGTTGATACAGATGGAGGACAGGAGAGATGTTTAGTCATGGAGTCAGTCCCCTGACTAACAGACAGGTTGATACAGATGGAGAACAGGAGAGATGTTTAGTCATGGAGTCAGTCCCCTGACTAACAGAAAGGTTGATACAGATGGAGAGATGTTTAGTCATGGAGTCAGTCCCCTGACTAACAGACAGGTTGATACAGATGGAGGACAGGAGAGATGTTTAGTCATGGAGTCAGTCCCCTGACTAACAGACAGGTTGATACAGATGGAGAACAGGAGAGATGTTTAGTCATGGAGTCAGTCCCCTGACTAACAGACAGGGTGATACAGATGGAGACCAGGAGAGATGTTTTGTTATGGAGTCAGTCCCCTGACTAACAGACATGGTGATACAGATGGAGAACAGGAGAGATGTTTTGTTATGGAGTCAGTCCCCTGACTAACAGACAGGTTGATACAGATGGAGGACAGGAGAGATGTTTAGTCATGGAGTCAGTCCCCTGACTAACAGACAGGTTGATACAGATGGAGGACAGGAGAGATGTTTAGTCATGGAGTCAGTCCCCTGACTAACAGACAGGTTGATACAGATGGAGAACAGGAGAGATGTTTAGTCATGGAGTCAGTCCCCTGACTAACAGAAAGGTTGATACAGATGGAGAGATGTTTAGTCATGGAGTCAGTCCCCTGACTAACAGACAGGTTGATACAGATGGAGGACAGGAGAGATGTTTAGTCATGGAGTCAGTTCCCTGACTAACAGACAGGTTGATACAGATGGAGAACAGGAGAGATGTTTAGTCATGGAGTCAGTCCCCTGACTAACAGACAGGGTGATACAGATGGAGACCAGGAGAGATGTTTTGTTATGGAGTCAGTCCCCTGACTAACAGACAGGTTGATACAGATGGAGGACAGGAGAGATGTTTAGTCATGGAGTCAGTCCCCTGACTAACAGACAGGTTGATACAGATGGAGAACAGGAGAGAATTTTAGTCATTGAGTCAGTCCCGTGACTAACAGACAGGTTGATACAGATGGAGAACAGGAGAGATGTTTAGTCATGGAGTCAGTCCCGTGACTAACAGACAGGTTGATACAGATGGAGAACAGGAGAGATGTTTAGTCATTGAGTCAGTCCCCTGACTAAGAGACAGGTTGATACAGATGGAGGACAGGAGAGATGTTTTGTCATGGAGTCCTCTGACTAACAGACAGGTTGATACAGATGGAGAACAGGAGAGATGTTTTGTTATGGAGTCAGTCCCCTAACTAACAGACAGGTTGATACAAATGAGAAACAGGAGAGATGTTTTGTTATGGAGTCATTCCCCTGACTAACAGACAGGTTGATACAGATGTCTGAACTGGGAGAGATGTTTAGTCATGCAGTCAGTCCCCTGACTAACAGACAGGTTGATACAGATGGAGGACAGGAGAGATGTTTAGTCATGGAGTCAGTGCCTTGACTAACAGACAGGTTGATACAGATGGAGAACAGGAGAGATGTTTAGTCATGGAGTCAGTCCCCTGACTAACAGACAGGTTGATACAGATGGAGAACAGGAGAGATGTTTAGCCATGCAGTCAGTCCCCTGACTAAAAGACAGGTTGATACAGATGGAGGACAGGAGAGATGTTTAGTCATGCAGTCAGTCCCCTGACTAATAGACAGGTTGATACAGATGGAGAACAGGAGAGATGTTTTGTTATGGAGTCAGTCCCCTGACTAACAGACAGGTTGATACAGATGGAGAACAGGAGAGATGTTTAGTCACGGAGTCAGTCCCCTGACTAACAGACAGGTTGATACAGATGGAGAACAGGAGAGATGTTTAGTCATGCAGTCAGTCCCCTGACTAACAGACAGGTTGATACAGATGGAGAACAGGAGAGATGTTTTGTCATGGAGTCAGTCCCCTGACTAACAGACAGGTTGATACAGATGGAGAACAGGAGAGATGTTTTGTCATGGAGTCAGTCCCCTGACTAACAGACAGGTTGATACAGATGGAGAACAGGAGAGATGTTTAGTCATGCAGTCAGTCCCCTGACTAACAGACAGGTTGATACAGATGGAGGACAGGAGAGATGTTTTGTCATGGAGTCCTCTGACTAACAGACAGGTTGATACAGATGGAGAACAGGAGAGATGTTTTGTTATGGAGTCAGTCCCCTAACTAACAGACAGATTGATACAGATGGAGAACAGGAGAGATGTTTTGTTATGGAGTCAGTCCCCTAACTAACAGACAGATTGATACAGATGGAGAACAGGATAGATGTTTAGTCATGCAGTCAGTCCCCTGACTAACAGACAGGTTGATACAGATGGAGAACAGGAGAGATGTTTAGACATGGAGTCAGTCCCCTGACTAACAGACAGGTTGATACAGATGGAGAACAGGAGAGATGTTTTGTCATGGAGTCAGTCCCCTGACTAACAGACAGGTTGATACAAATGGAGAACAGGAGAGCTGTTTAGTCATGGAATCAGTCCCCTGACTAACAGACATGGTGATACAGATGGAGAACAGGAGAGATGTTTTGTTATGGAGTCAGTCCCCTGACTAACAGACAGGTTGATACAGATGGAGGACAGGAGAGATGTTTAGTCATGGAGTCAGTCCCCTGACTAACAGACAGGTTGATACAGATGGAGGACAGGAGAGATGTTTAGTCATGGAGTCAGTCCCCTGACTAACAGACAGGTTGATACAGATGGAGAACAGGAGAGATGTTTAGTCATGGAGTCAGTCCCCTGACTAACAGAAAGGTTGATACAGATGGAGAGATGTTTAGTCATGGAGTCAGTCCCCTGACTAACAGACAGGTTGATACAGATGGAGGACAGGAGAGATGTTTAGTCATGGAGTCAGTCCCCTGACTAACAGACAGGTTGATACAGATGGAGAACAGGAGAGATGTTTAGTCATGGAGTCAGTCCCCTGACTAACAGACAGGGTGATACAGATGGAGACCAGGAGAGATGTTTTGTTATGGAGTCAGTCCCCTGACTAACAGACATGGTGATACAGATGGAGAACAGGAGAGATGTTTTGTTATGGAGTCAGTCCCCTGACTAACAGACAGGTTGATACAGATGGAGGACAGGAGAGATGTTTAGTCATGGAGTCAGTCCCCTGACTAACAGACAGGTTGATACAGATGGAGGACAGGAGAGATGTTTAGTCATGGAGTCAGTCCCCTGACTAACAGACAGGTTGATACAGATGGAGAACAGGAGAGATGTTTAGTCATGGAGTCAGTCCCCTGACTAACAGAAAGGTTGATACAGATGGAGAGATGTTTAGTCATGGAGTCAGTCCCCTGACTAACAGACAGGTTGATACAGATGGAGGACAGGAGAGATGTTTAGTCATGGAGTCAGTTCCCTGACTAACAGACAGGTTGATACAGATGGAGAACAGGAGAGATGTTTAGTCATGGAGTCAGTCCCCTGACTAACAGACAGGGTGATACAGATGGAGACCAGGAGAGATGTTTTGTTATGGAGTCAGTCCCCTGACTAACAGACAGGTTGATACAGATGGAGGACAGGAGAGATGTTTAGTCATGGAGTCAGTCCCCTGACTAACAGACAGGTTGATACAGATGGAGAACAGGAGAGAATTTTAGTCATTGAGTCAGTCCCCTGACTAACAGACAGGTTGATACAGATGGAGAACAGGAGAGATGTTTAGTCATGGAGTCAGTCCCGTGACTAACAGACAGGTTGATACAGATGGAGAACAGGAGAGATGTTTAGTCATTGAGTCAGTCCCCTGACTAAGAGACAGGTTGATACAGATGGAGGACAGGAGAGATGTTTTGTCATGGAGTCCTCTGACTAACAGACAGGTTGATACAGATGGAGAACAGGAGAGATGTTTTGTTATGGAGTCAGTCCCCTAACTAACAGACAGGTTGATACAAATGAGAAACAGGAGAGATGTTTTGTTATGGAGTCATTCCCCTGACTAACAGACAGGTTGATACAGATGTCTGAACTGGGAGAGATGTTTAGTCATGCAGTCAGTCCCCTGACTAACAGACAGGTTGATACAGATGGAGGACAGGAGAGATGTTTAGTCATGGAGTCAGTGCCTTGACTAACAGACAGGTTGATACAGATGGAGAACAGGAGAGATGTTTAGTCATGGAGTCAGTCCCCTGACTAACAGACAGGTTGATACAGATGGAGAACAGGAGAGATGTTTAGCCATGCAGTCAGTCCCCTGACTAAAAGACAGGTTGATACAGATGGAGGACAGGAGAGATGTTTAGTCATGCAGTCAGTCCCCTGACTAACAGACAGGTTGATACAGATGGAGAACAGGAGAGATGTTTTGTTATGGAGTCAGTTCCCTGACTAACAGACAGGTTGATACAGATGGAGAACAGGAGAGATGTTTAGTCACGGAGTCAGTCCCCTGACTAACAGACAGGTTGATACAGATGGAGAACAGGAGAGATATTTAGTCATGCAGTCAGTCCCCTGACTAACAGACAGGTTGATACAGATGGAGAACAGGAGAGATGTTTTGTCATGGAGTCAGTCCCCTGACTAACAGACAGGTTGATACAGATGGAGAACAGGAGAGATGTTTTGTCATGGAGTCAGTCCCCTGACTAACAGACAGGTTGATACAGATGGAGAACAGGAGAGATGTTTAGTCATGCAGTCAGTCCCCTGACTAACAGACAGGTTGATACAGATGGAGGACAGGAGAGATGTTTTGTCATGGAGTCCTCTGACTAACAGACAGGTTAATACAGATGGAGAACAGGAGAGATGTTTTGTTATGGAGTCAGTCCCCTAACTAACAGACAGATTGATACAGATGGAGAACAGGAGAGATGTTTTGTTATGGAGTCAGTCCCCTAACTAACAGACAGATTGATACAGATGGAGAACAGGATAGATGTTTAGTCATGCAGTCAGTCCCCTGACTAACAGACAGGTTGATACAGATGGAGGACAGGAGAGATGTTTAGTCATGGAGTCCCCTGACTAACAGACATGTTGATACAGATGTCTGAACTGGGAGAGATGTTTTGTGATGGAGTCAGTCCCCTGACTAACAGACAGGTTTATACAGATGTCTGAAATGGGAGAGATGTTTAGTCATGGAGTCAGTCCCCTGACTAACAGACAGAGTGATACAGATGGAGAAAAGAATAGATGTTTTGTTATGGAGTCCCCCTGACTAACAGACAGGTTGATACAGATGGACAACAGGAGAGATGTTTAGTCATGTAATCAGTCCACTGACTAACAGACAGGTAGATACAGATGGAGAACAGGAGAGATGTTTATTCATGCAGTCAGTCCCCTGACTAACAGACAGGTTGATACAGATGTCTGAACTGGGAGAGATGTTTAGTCATGGAGTCCCCTGACTAACAGACAGGTTGATACAGATGTCTGAACTGGGAGAGATGTTTAGTCAAGGAGTCAGTCCCCTGACTAACAGACATGTTGATACAGATGTCTGAACTGGGAGAGATGTTTTGTCATGGAGTCAGTCCCCTGACTAACATACAGGTTGATACAGATGGAGAGATGTTTTGTCATGGAGTCAGTCCCCTGACTAACAGACAGGTTGATACAGATGGAGAACAGGAGAGATGTTTAGTCATGCAGTCAGTCCCCTGACTAACAGAAAGGTTGATACAGATGGAGAGATGTTTTGTCATGGAGTCAGTCCCCTGACTAACAGACAGGTTGATACAGATGGAGAACAGGAGAGATGTTTAGTCATGGAGTCAGTCCCCTGACTAACAGACAGGGTGATACAGATGGAGAACAGGATAGATGTTTTGTTATGGAGTCAGTCCCCTGACTAACAGACAGGTTGATACAGATGGAGGACAGGAGAGATGTTTAGTCATGGAGTCAGTCCCCTGACTAACAGACAGGTTGATACAGATGGAGGACAGGAGAGATGTTTAGTCATGGAGTCAGTCCCCTGACTAACAGACAGGTTGATACAGATGGAGAACAGGAGAGACGTTTAGTCATGGAGTCAGAACCCTGACTAACAGACAGGGTGATACAGATGGAGAACAGGAGAGATTGTTAGTCATGCAGTCAGTCCCCTGACTAACAGACAGGTTGATACAGATGGAGAACAGGAGAGATGTTTAGACATGGAGTCAGTCCCCTGACTAACAGACAGGTTGATACAGATGGAGAACAGGAGAGATGTTTTGTCATGGAGTCAGTCCCCTGACTAACAGACAGGTTGATACAAAATGGAGAACAGGAGAGCTGTTTAGTCATGGAGTCAGTCCCCTGACTAACAGACATGGTGATACAGATGGAGAACAGGAGAGATGTTTTGTTATGGAGTCAGTCCCCTGACTAACAGACAGGTTGATACAGATGGAGGACAGGAGAGATGTTTAGTCATGGAGTCAGTCCCCTGACTAACAGACAGGTTGATACAGATGGAGGACAGGAGAGATGTTTAGTCATGGAGTCAGTCCCCTGACTAACAGACAGGTTGATACAGATGGAGAACAGGAGAGATGTTTAGTCATGGAGTCAGTCCCCTGACTAACAGACAGGGTGATACAGATGGAGAACAGGATAGATGTTTTGTTATGGAGTCAGTCCCCTGACTAACAGACAGGTTGATACAGATGGAGGACAGGAGAGATGTTTAGTCATGGAGTCAGTCCCCTGACTAACAGACAGGTTGATACAGATGGAGGACAGGAGAGATGTTTAGTCATGGAGTCAGTCCCCTGACTAACAGACAGGTTGATACAGATGGAGAACAGGAGAGACGTTTAGTCATGGAGTCAGAACCCTGACTAACAGACAGGGTGATACAGATGGAGAACAGGAGAGATGGTTAGTCATGCAGTCAGTCCCCTGACTAACAGACAGGTTGATACAGATGGAGAACAGGAGAGATGTTTAGACATGGAGTCAGTCCCCTGACTAACAGACAGGTTGATACAGATGGAGAACAGGAGAGATGTTTTGTCATGGAGTCAGTCCCCTGACTAACAGACAGGTTGATACAAAATGGAGAACAGGAGAGCTGTTTAGTCATGGAGTCAGTCCCCTGACTAACAGACATGGTGATACAGATGGAGAACAGGAGATATGTTTTGTTATGGAGTCAGTCCCCTGACTAACAGACAGGTTGATACAGATGGAGGACAGGAGAGATGTTTAGTCATGGAGTCAGTCCCCTGACTAACAGACAGGTTGATACAGATGGAGGACAGGAGAGATGTTTAGTCATGGAGTCAGTCCCCTGACTAACAGACAGGTTGATACAGATGGAGAACAGGAGAGATGTTTAGTCATGGAGTCAGTCCCCTGACTAACAGACAGGGTGATACAGATGGAGAACAGGATAGATGTTTTGTTATGGAGTCAGTCCCCTGACTAACAGACAGGTTGATACAGATGGAGGACAGGAGAGATGTTTAGTCATGGAGTCAGTCCCCTGACTAACAGACAGGTTGATACAGATGGAGGACAGGAGAGATGTTTAGTCATGGAGTCAGTCCCCTGACTAACAGACAGGTTGATACAGATGGAGAACAGGAGAGACGTTTAGTCATGGAGTCAGAACCCTGACTAACAGACAGGGTGATACAGATGGAGAACAGGAGAGATGGTTAGTCATGCAGTCAGTCCCCTGACTAACAGACAGGTTGATACAGATGGAGAACAGGAGAGATGTTTAGACATGGAGTCAGTCCCCTGACTAACAGACAGGTTGATACAGATGGAGAACAGGAGAGATGTTTAGTCATGGAGTCAGTCCCCTGACTAACAGACAGGGTGATACAGATGGAGACCAGGAGAGATGTTTTGTTATGGAGTCAGTCCCCTGACTAACAGACATGGTGATACAGATGGAGAACAGGAGAGATGTTTTGTTATGGAGTCAGTCCCCTGACTAACAGACAGGTTGATACAGATGGATGACAGGAGAGATGTTTAGTCATGGAGTCAGTCCCCTGACTAACAGACAGGTTGATACAGATGGAGGACAGGAGAGATGTTTAGTCATGGAGTCAGTCCCCTGACTAACAGACAGCTTGATACAGATGGAGAACAGGAGAGATGTTTAGTCATGGAGTCAGTCCCCTGACTAACAGAAAGGTTGATACAGATGGAGAGATGTTTAGTCATGGAGTCAGTCCCCTGACTAACAGACAGGTTGATACAGATGGAGGACAGGAGAGATGTTTAGTCATGGAGTCAGTTCCCTGACTAACAGACAGGTTGATACAGATGGAGAACAGGAGAGATGTTTAGTCATGGAGTCAGTCCCCTGACTAACAGACAGGGTGATACAGATGGAGACCAGGAGAGATGTTTTGTTATGGAGTCAGTCCCCTGACTAACAGACAGGTTGATACAGATGGAGGACAGGAGAGATGTTTAGTCATGGAGTCAGTCCCCTGACTAACAGACAGGTTGATACAGATGGAGAACAGGAGAGAATTTTAGTCATTGAGTCAGTCCCCTGACTAACAGACAGGTTGATACAGATGGAGAACAGGAGAGATGTTTAGTCATTGAGTCAGTCCCCTGACTAAGAGACAGGTTGATACAGATGGAGGACAGGAGAGATGTTTTGTCATGGAGTCCTCTGACTAACAGACAGGTTGATACAGATGGAGAACAGGAGAGATGTTTTGTTATGGAGTCAGTCCCCTAACTAACAGACAGGTTGATACAAATGAGAAACAGGAGAGATGTTTTGTTATGGAGTCATTCCCCTGACTAACAGACAGGTTGATACAGATGTCTGAACTGGGAGAGATGTTTAGTCATGCAGTCAGTCCCCTGACTAACAGACAGGTTGATACAGATGGAGGACAGGAGAGATGTTTAGTCATGGAGTCAGTGCCTTGACTAACAGACAGGTTGATACAGATGGAGAACAGGAGAGATGTTTAGTCATGGAGTCAGTCCCCTGACTAACAGACAGGTTGATACAGATGGAGAACAGGAGAGATGTTTAGCCATGCAGTCAGTCCCCTGACTAAAAGACAGGTTGATACAGATGGAGGACAGGAGAGATGTTTAGTCATGCAGTCAGTCCCCTGACTAACAGACAGGTTGATACAGATGGAGAACAGGAGAGATGTTTTGTTATGGAGTCAGTCCCCTGACTAACAGACAGGTTGATACAGATGGAGAACAGGAGAGATGTTTAGTCACGGAGTCAGTCTCCTGACTAACAGACAGGTTGATATAGATGGAGAACAGGAGAGATGTTTAGTCATGCAGTCAGTCCCCTGACTAACAGACAGGTTGATACAGATGGAGAACAGGAGAGATGTTTTGTCATGAAGTCAGTCCCCTGACTAACAGACAGGTTGATACAGATGGAGAACAGGAGAGATGTTTTGTCATGGAGTCAGTCCCCTGACTAACAGACAGGTTGATACAGATGGAGAACAGGAGAGATGTTTAGTCATGCAGTCAGTCCCCTGACTAACAGACAGGTTGATACAGATGGAGGACAGGAGAGATGTTTTGTCATGGAGTCCTCTGACTAACAGACAGGTTGATACAGATGGAGAACAGGAGAGATGTTTTGTTATGGAGTCAGTCCCCTAACTAACAGACAGATTGATACAGATGGAGAACAGGAGAGATGTTTTGTTATGGAGTCAGTCCCCTAACTAACAGACAGATTGATACAGATGGAGAACAGGATAGATGTTTAGTCATGCAGTCAGTCCCCTGACTAACAGACAGGTTGATACAGATGGAGGACAGGAGAGATGTTTAGTCATGGAGTCCCCTGACTAACAGACAGGTTGATACAGATGTCTGAACTGGGAGAGATGTTTTGTGATGGAGTCAGTCCCCTGACTAACAGACAGGTTTATACAGATGTCTGAAATGGGAGAGATGTTTAGTCATGGAGTCAGTCCCCTGACTAACAGACAGAGTGATACAGATGGAGAACAGGATAGATGTTTTGTTATGGAGTCCCCCTGACTAACAGACAGGTTGATACAGATGGACAACAGGAGAGATGTTTAGTCATGTAATCAGTCCACTGACTAACAGACAGGTAGATACAGATGGAGAACAGGAGAGATGTTTATTCATGCAGTCAGTCCCCTGACTAACAGACAGGTTGATACAGATGTCTGAACTGGGAGAGATGTTTAGTCATGGAGTCCCCTGACTAACAGACAGGTTGATACAGATGTCTGAACTGGGAGAGATGTTTAGTCAAGGAGTCAGTCCCCTGACTAACAGACATGTTGATACAGATGTCTGAACTGGGAGAGATGTTTTGTCATGGAGTCAGTCCCCTGACTAACATACAGGTTGATACAGATGGAGAGATGTTTTGTCATGGAGTCAGTCCCCTGACTAACAGACAGGTTGATACAGATGGAGAACAGGAGAGATGTTTAGTCATGCAGTCAGTCCCCTGACTAACAGAAAGGTTGATACAGATGGAGAGATGTTTTGTCATGGAGTCAGTCCCCTGACTAACAGACAGGTTGATACAGATGGAGAACAGGAGAGATGTTTAGTCATGGAGTCAGTCCCCTGACTAACAGACAGGGTGATACAGATGGAGAACAGGAGAGATGGTTAGTCATGCAGTTAGTCCCCTGACTAACAGACAGGTTGATTCAGATGGAGAACAGGAGAGATGTTTAGACATGGAGTCAGTCCCCTGACTAACAGACAGGTTGATACAGATGGAGAACAGGAGAGATGTTTTGTCATGGAGTCAGTCCCCTGACTAACAGACAGGTTGATACAAAATGGAGAACAGGAGAGCTGTTTAGTCATGGAGTCAGTCCCCTGACTAACAGACATGGTGATACAGATGGAGAACAGGAGAGATGTTTTGTAATGGAGTCAGTCCCCTGACTAACAGACAGGTTGATACAGATGGAGGACAGGAGAGATGTTTAGTCATGGAGTCAGTCCCCTGACTAACAGACAGGTTGATACAGATGGAGGACAGGAGAGATGTTTAGTCATGGAGTCAGTCCCCTGACTAACAGACAGGTTGATACAGATGGAGAACAGGAGAGATGTTTAGTCATGGAGTCAGTCCCCTGACTAACAGAAAGGTTGATACAGATGGAGAGATGTTTAGTCATGGAGTCAGTCCCCTGACTAACAGACAGGTTGATACAGATGGAGGACAGGAGAGATGTTTAGTCATGGAGTCAGTCCCCTGACTAACAGACAGGTTGATACAGATGGAGAACAGGAGAGATGTTTAGTCATGGAGTCAGTCCCCTGACTAACAGACAGGGTGATACAGATGGAGACCAGGAGAGATGTTTTGTTATGGAGTCAGTCCCCTGTCTAACAGACATGGTGATACAGATGGAGAACAGGAGAGATGTTTTGTTATGGAGTCAGTCCCCTGACTAACAGACAGGTTGATACAGATGGAGGACAGGAGAGATGTTTAGGCATGGAGTCAGTCCCCTGACTAACAGACAGGTTGATACAGATGGAGGACAGGAGAGATGTTTAGTCATGGAGTCAGTCCCCTGACTAACAGACAGGTTGATACAGATGGAGAACAGGAGAGATGTTTAGTCATGGAGTCAGTCCCCTGACTAACAGAAAGGTTGATACAGATGGAGAGATGTTTAGTCATGGAGTCAGTCCCCTGACTAACAGACAGGTTGATACAGATGGAGGACAGGAGAGATGTTTAGTCATGGAGTCAGTTCCCTGACTAACAGACAGGTTGATACAGATGGAGAACAGGAGAGATGTTTAGTCATGGAGTCAGTCCCCTGACTAACAGACAGGGTGATACAGATGGAGACCAGGAGAGATGTTTTGTTATGGAGTCAGTCCCCTGACTAACAGACAGGTTGATACAGATGGAGGACAGGAGAGATGTTTAGTCATGGAGTCAGTCCCCTGACTAACAGACAGGTTGATACAGATGGAGAACAGGAGAGAATTTTAGTCATTGAGTCAGTCCCCTGACTAACAGACAGGTTGATACAGATGGAGAACAGGAGAGATGTTTAGTCATGGAGTCAGTCCCGTGACTAACAGACAGGTTGATGCAGATGGAGAACAGGAGAGATGTTTAGTCATTGAGTCAGTCCCCTGACTAAGAGACAGGTTGATACAGATGGAGCACAGGAGAGATGTTTTGTCATGGAGTCCTCTGACTAACAGACAGGTTGATACAGATGTCTGAACTGGGAGAGATGTTTTGTCATGGAGTCAGTCCCCTGACTAACATACAGGTTGATACAGATGGAGAGATGTTTTGTCATGGAGTCAGTCCCCTGACTAACAGACAGGTTGATACAGATGGAGAACAGGAGAGATGTTTAGTCATGGAGTCAGTCCCCTGACTAACAGACAGGGTGATACAGATGGAGAACAGGATAGATGTTTTGTTATGGAGTCAGTCCCCTGACTAACAGACAGGTTGATACAGATGGAGGACAGGAGAGATGTTTAGTCATGGAGTCAGTCCCCTGACTAACAGACAGGTTGATACAGATGGAGGACAGGAGAGATGTTTAGTCATGGAGTCAGTCCCCTGACTAACAGACAGGTTGATACAGATGGAGAACAGGAGAGACGTTTAGTCATGGAGTCAGTCCCCTGACTAACAGACAGGGTGATACAGATGGAGAACAGGAGAGATGGTTAGTCATGCAGTCAGTCCCCTGACTAACAGACAGGTTGATACAGATGGAGAACAGGAGAGATGTTTAGACATGGAGTCAGTCCCCTGACTAACAGACAGGTTGATACAGATGGAGAACAGGAGAGATGTTTTGTCATGGAGTCAGTCCCCTGACTAACAGACAGGTTGATACAAATGGAGAACAGGAGAGCTGTTTAGTCATGGAGTCAGTCCCCTGACTAACAGACATGGTGATACAGATGGAGAACAGGAGAGATGTTTTGTTATGGAGTCAGTCCCCTGACTAACAGACAGGTTGATACAGATGGAGGACAGGAGAGATGTTTAGTCATGGAGTCAGTCCCCTGACTAACAGACAGGTTGATACAGATGGAGGACAGGAGAGATGTTTAGTCATGGAGTCAGTCCCCTGACTAACAGACAGGTTGATACAGATGGAGAACAGGAGAGATGTTTAGTCATGGAGTCAGTCCCCTGACTAACAGAAAGGTTGATAAAGATGGAGAGATGTTTAGTCATGGAGTCAGTCCCCTGACTAACAGACAGGTTGATACAGATGGAGGACAGGAGAGATGTTTAGTCATGGAGTCAGTCCCCTGACTAACAGACAGGTTGATACAGATGGAGAACAGGAGAGATGTTTAGTCATGGAGTCAGTCCCCTGACTAACAGACAGGGTGATACAGATGGAGACCAGGAGAGATGTTTTGTTATGGAGTCAGTCCCCTGACTAACAGACATGGTGATACAGATGGAGAACAGGAGAGATGTTTTGTTATGGAGTCAGTCCCCTGACTAACAGACAGGTTGATACAGATGGAGGACAGGAGAGATGTTTAGTCATGGAGTCAGTCCCCTGACTAACAGACAGGTTGATACAGATGGAGGACAGGAGAGATGTTTAGTCATGGAGTCAGTCCCCTGACTAACAGACAGGTTGATACAGATGGAGAACAGGAGAGATGTTTAGTCATGGAGTCAGTCCCCTGACTAACAGAAAGGTTGATACAGATGGAGAGATGTTTAGTCATGGAGTCAGTCCCCTGACTAACAGACAGGTTGATACAGATGGAGGACAGGAGAGATGTTTAGTCATGGAGTCAGTTCCCTGACTAACAGACAGGTTGATACAGATGGAGAACAGGAGAGATGTTTAGTCATGGAGTCAGTCCCCTGACTAACAGACAGGGTGATACAGATGGAGACCAGGAGAGATGTTTTGTTATGGAGTCAGTCCCCTGACTAACAGACAGGTTGATACAGATGGAGGACAGGAGAGATGTTTAGTCATGGAGTCAGTCCCCTGACTAACAGACAGGTTGATACAGATGGAGAACAGGAGAGAATTTTAGTCATTGAGTCAGTCCCCTGACTAACAGACAGGTTGATACAGATGGAGAACAGGAGAGATGTTTAGTCATGGAGTCAGTCCCGTGACTAACAGACGGGTTGATACAGATGGAGAACAGGAGAGATGTTTAGTCATTGAGTCAGTCCCCTGACTAAGAGACAGGTTGATACAGATGGAGGACAGGAGAGATGTTTTGTCATGGAGTCCTCTGACTAACAGACAGGTTGATACAGATGGAGAACAGGAGAGATGTTTTGTTATGGAGTCAGTCCCCTAACTAACAGACAGGTTGATACAAATGAGAAACAGGAGAGATGTTTTGTTATGGAGTCATTCCCCTGACTAACAGACAGGTTGATACAGATGTCTGAACTGGGAGAGATGTTTAGTCATGCAGTCAGTCCCCTGACTAACAGACAGGTTGATACAGATGGAGGACAGGAGAGATGTTTAGTCATGGAGTCAGTGCCCTGACTAACAGACAGGTTGATACAGATGGAGAACAGGAGAGATGTTTTGTTATGGAGTCAGTCCCCTGACTAACAGACAGGTTGATACAGATGGAGGACAGGAGAGATGTTTAGTCATGGAGTCAGTCCCCTGACTAACAGACAGGTTGATACAGATGGAGGACAGGAGAGATGTTTAGTCATGGAGTCAGTCCCCTGACTAACAGACAGGTTGATACAGATGGAGAACAGGAGAGATGTTTAGTCATGGAGTCAGTCCCCTGACTAACAGAAATGTTGATACAGATGGAGAGATGTTTAGTCATGGAGTCAGTCCCCTGACTAACAGACAGGTTGATACAGATGGAGGACAGGAGAGATGTTTAGTCATGGAGTCAGTTCCCTGACTAACAGACAGGTTGATACAGATGGAGAACAGGAGAGATGTTTAGTCATGGAGTCAGTCCCCTGACTAACAGACAGGGTGATACAGATGGAGACCAGGAGAGATGTTTTGTTATGGAGTCAGTCCCCTGACTAACAGACAGGTTGATACAGATGGAGGACAGGAGAGATGTTTAGTCATGGAGTCAGTCCCCTGACTAACAGACAGGTTGATACAGATGGAGAACAGGAGAGAATTTTAGTCATTGAGTCAGTCCCCTGACTAACAGACAGGTTGATACAGATGGAGAACAGGAGAGATGTTTAGTCATGGAGTCAGTCCCGTGACTAACAGACGGGTTGATACAGATGGAGAACAGGAGAGATGTTTAGTCATTGAGTCAGTCCCCTGACTAAGAGACAGGTTGATACAGATGGAGGACAGGAGAGATGTTTTGTCATGGAGTCCTCTGACTAACAGACAGGTTGATACAGATGGAGAACAGGAGAGATGTTTTGTTATGGAGTCAGTCCCCTAACTAACAGACAGGTTGATACAAATGAGAAACAGGAGAGATGTTTTGTTATGGAGTCATTCCCCTGACTAACAGACAGGTTGATACAGATGTCTGAACTGGGAGAGATGTTTAGTCATGCAGTCAGTCCCCTGACTAACAGACAGGTTGATACAGATGGAGGACAGGAGAGATGTTTAGTCATGGAGTCAGTGCCCTGACTAACAGACAGGTTGATACAGATGGAGAACAGGAGAGATGTTTAGTCATGGAGTCAGTCCCCTGACTAACAGACAGGTTGATACAGATGGAGAACAGGAGAGATGTTTAGCCATGCAGTCAGTCCCCTGACTAAAAGACAGGTTGATACAGATGGAGGACAGGAGAGATGTTTAGTCATGCAGTCAGTCCCCTGACTAACAGACAGGTTGATACAGATGGAGAACAGGAGAGATGTTTTGTTATGGAGTCAGTCCCCTGACTAACAGACAGGTTGATACAGATGGAGAACAGGAGAGATGTTTAGTCACGGAGTCAGTCCCCTGACTAACAGACAGGTTGATACAGATGGAGAACAGGAGAGATGTTTTGTTATGGAGTCAGTCCCCTGACTAACAGACAGGTTGATACAGATGGAGAACAGGAGAGATGTTTAGTCACGGAGTCAGTCCCCTGACTAACAGACAGGTTGATACAGATGGAGAACAGGAGAGATGTTTTGTCAAGGAGTCAGTCCCCTGACTAACAGACAGGTTGATACAGATGGAGAACAGGAGAGATGTTTAGTCATGCAGTCAGTCCCCTGACTAACAGACAGGTTGATACAGATGGAGGACAGGAGAGATGTTTTGTCATGGAGTCCTCTGACTAACAGACAGGTTGATACAGATGGAGAACAGGAGAGATGTTTTGTTATGGAGTCAGTCCCCTAACTAACAGACAGATTGATACAGATGGAGAACAGGAGAGATGTTTTGTTAAGGAGTCAGTCCCCTGACTAACAGACAGGTTCATACAGATGGAGAACAGGAGAGATGTTTAGTCATGCAGTCAGTCCCCTGACTAACAGACAGGTAGATACAGATGGAGAACAGGATAGATGTTTATTCATGCAATCAGTCCCCTGACTAACAGACAGGTTGAGACAGATGTCTGAACTGGGAGAGATGTTTAGTCAAGGAGTCAGTCCCCTGACTAACAGACAGGTTGATACAGATGTCTGAACTGGGAGAAATGTTTTGTCATGGAGTCAGTCCCCTGACTAACAGACAGGTTGATACAGATGGAGAACAGGAGAGATGTTTAGTTATGGAGCCCCCTGACTAACAGACAGGTTGATACAGATGGAGAACAGGATAGATGTTTAGTCATGCAGTCAGTCCCCTGACTAACAGACAGGTTGATACAGATGGAGGACAGGAGAGATGTTTAGTCATGGAGTCCCCTGACTAACAGACAGGTTGATACAGATGTCTGAACTGGGAGAGATGTTTTGTGATGGAGTCAGTCCCCTGACTAACAGACAGGTTTATACAGATGTCTGAAATGGGAGAGATGTTTAGTCATGGAGTCAGTCCCCTGACTAACAGACAGAGTGATACAGATGGAGAACAGGATAGATGTTTTGTTATGGAGTCCCCCTGACTAACAGACAGGTTGATACAGATGGACAACAGGAGAGATGTTTAGTCATGTAATCAGTCCCCTGACTAACAGACAGGTAGATACAGATGGAGAACAGGAGAGATGTTTATTCATGCAGTCAGTCCCCTGACTAACAGACAGGTTGATACAGATGTCTGAACTGGGAGAGATGTTTAGTCATGGAGTCCCCTGACTAACAGACAGGTTGATACAGATGTCTGAACTGGGAGAGATGTTTAGTCAAGGAGTCAGTCCCCTGACTAACAGACATGTTGATACAGATGTCTGAACTGGGAGAGATGTTTTGTCATGGAGTCAGTCCCCTGACTAACATACAGGTTGATAAAGATGGAGAACAGGAGAGATGTTTTGTTATAGAGTCAGACCTCCTGACTAACAGACAGGTTGATACAGATGGAGAACAGGAGAGATGTTTTGTCATGGAGTGAGTCCCCTGACTAACAGACAGGTTGATACAGATGTCTGAACTGGGAGAGATGGTTAGTCATGGAGTCAGTCCCCTGACTAACAGACAGGTTGATACAGATGGAGAACAGGAGAGATGTTTAGTCATGAAATCAGTCCCCTGACTAACAGACAGGTTGATACAGATGGAGAACAGGAGAGATGTTTTGTTATGGAGTCAGTCCCCTGACTAACAGACAGGTTGATACAGATGGAGAACAGGAGAGATGTTTAGTCATGCAGTCAGTCCCCTGACTAACAGACAGGTTGATACAGATGGAGAACAGGAGAGATGTTTTGTCATGCAGTCAGTCCCCTGACTAACAGACAGGTTGATACAGATGGAGAACAGGAGAGATGTTTAGTCATGGAGTCAGTCCACTGACTAACAGACAGGTTGATACAGATGGAGAACAGGAGAGATGTTTAGTCATGCAGTCAGTCCCCTGACTAACAGACAGGTTGATACAGATGGAGAACAGGAGAGATGTTTTGTGATGGAGTCAGTCCCCTGACTAACAGACAGGTTGATACAGATGGAGAACAGGAGAGATGTTTAGTCATGGAGTCAGTCCCCTGACTAAGAGACAGGTTGATACAGATGGAGAACAGGAGAGATGTTTTGTTATGGAGTCAGTCCTCTGACTAACAGACAGGTTGATACAGATGGAGAACAGGAGAGATGTATTGTTACGGAGTCAGTCCCCTGACTAACAGACAAGTTCATTCAGATGGAGAACAGGAGAGATGTTTAGTCATGCAGTCAGTCCCCTGACTAACAGACAGGTTGATACAGATGGAGGACAGGAGAGATGTTTAGTCATGGAGTCAGTGCCCTGACTAACAGACAGGTTGATACAGATGGAGAACAGGAGAGATGTTTAGTCATGGAGTCAGTCCCCTGACTAACAGACAGGTTGATACAGATGGAGAACAGGAGAGATGTTTAGCCATGCAGTCAGTCCCCTGACTAAAAGACAGGTTGATACAGATGGAGGACAGGAGAGATGTTTAGTCATGCAGTCAGTCCCCTGACTAACAGACAGGTTGATACAGATGGAGAACAGGAGAGATGTTTTGTTATGGAGTCAGTCCCCTGACTAACAGACAGGTTGATACAGATGGAGAACAGGAGAGATGTTTAGTCACGGAGTCAGTCCCCTGACTAACAGACAGGTTGATACAGATGGAGAACAGGAGAGATGTTTAGTCATGCAGTCAGTCCCCTGACTAACAGACAGGTTGATACAGATGGAGATCAGGAGAGATGTTTAGTCATGCAGTCAGTCCCCTGACTAACATACAGGTTGATACAGATGGAGAACAGGAGAGATGTTTTGTCATGGAGTCAGTCCCCTGACTAACAGACAAGTTCATTCAGATGGAGAACAGGAGAGATGTTTAGTCATGCAGTCAGTCCCCTGACTAACAGACAGGTTAATACAGATGGAGGACAGGAGAGATGTTTAGTCATGGAGTCCCCTGACTAACAGACAGGTTGATACAGATGTCTGAACTGGGAGAGATGTTTTGTGATGGAGTCAGTCCCCTGACTAACAGACAGGTTTATACAGATGTCTGAAATGGGAGAGATGTTTAGTCATGGAGTCAGTCCCCTGACTAACAGACAGGGTGATACAGATGGAGAACAGGATATATGTTTTGTTATGGAGTCCCCCTGACTAACAGACAGGTTGATACAGATGGACAACAGGAGAGATGTTTAGTCATGGAGTCAGTCCCCTGACTAACAGACAGGTAGATACAGATGGAGAACAGGAGAGATGTTTATTCATGCAGTCAGTCCCCTGACTAACAGACAGGTTGATACAGATGTCTGAACTGGGAGAGATGTTTAGTCATGGAGTCAGTCCCCTGACTAACAGACAGGGTGATACAGATGGAGAACAGGATAGATGTTTTGTTATGGAGTCCCCCTGACTAACAGACAGGTTGATACAGATGGACAACAGGAGAGATGTTTTGTCATGGAGTCAGTCCCCTGACTAACAGACAGGTTGATACAGATGGAGAACAGGAGAGATGTTTAGTCATGGAGTCAGTCCCCTGACTAACAGACAGGGTGATACAGATGTCTGAAATGGGAGAGATGTTTAGTCATGGAGTCAGTCCCCTGACTAACAGACAGGGTGATACAGATGGAGAACAGGATAGATGTTTTGTTATGGAGTCCCCCTGACTAACAGACAGGTTGATACAGATGGACAACAGGAGAGATATTTTGTCATGGAGTCAGTCCCCTGACTAACAGACAGGTTGATACAGATGGAGAACAGGAGAGATGTTTAGTCATGGAGTCAGTCCCCTGACTAACAGACAGGGTGATACAGATGGAGAACAGGAGAGATGTTTAGTCATGCAGTCAGTCCACTGACTAACAGACAGGTTGATACAGATGGAGAACAGGAGAGATGTTTAATCATGCAGTCAGTCCCCTGACTAACAGACAGGTTGATACAGATGGAGAACAGGAGAGATGTTTTGTGATGGAGTCAGTCCCCTGACTAACAGACGGGTTGATACAGATGGAGGACAGGAGAGATGTTTAGTCTTGGAGTCAGTCCCCTGACTAACAGACAGGTTGATACAGATGGAGAACAGGAGAGATGTTTAGTCATGGAGTCAGTCCCCTGACTAACAGACAGGTTGATACAGATGGAGAACAGGAGAGATGTTTAGTCATGGAGTCAGTCCCCTGACTAAGAGACAGGTTGATACAGATGGAGATCAGGAGAGATGTTTAGTCATGCAGTCAGTCCCCTGACTAACATACAGGTTGATACAGATGGAGAACAGGAGAGATGTTTAGTCATGCAGTCAGTCCCCTGACTAACAGACAGGTTGATACAGATGGAGAACAGGAGAGATGTTTAGTCATGGAGTCAGTCCCCTGACTAACAGACAGGTTGATACAGATGGAGAACAGGAGAGATGTTTAGTCATGGAGTCAGTCCCCTGACTAACAGACAGGTTGATACAGATGGAGATCAGGACAGATGTTTAGTCATGCAGTCAGTCCCCTGACTAACAGACAGGTTGATACAGATGTCTGAACTGGGAGAGATGTTTAGTCATGCAGTCAGTCCCCTGACTAACAGACAGGTTGATACAGATGGAGGACAGGAGAGATGTTTAGTCATGGAGTCAGTGCCCTGACTAACAGACAGGTTGATACAGATGGAGAACAGGAGAGATGTTTAGTCATGGAGTCAGTCCCCTGACTAACAGACAGGTTGATACAGATGGAGAACAGGAGAGATGTTTAGCCATGCAGTCAGTCCCCTGACTAAAAGACAGGTTGATACAGATGGAGAACAGGAGAGATGTTTTGTGATGGAGTCAGTCCCCTGACTAACAGACGGGTTGATACAGATGGAGGACAGGAGAGATGTTTTGTTATGGAGTCAGTCCCCTGACTAACAGACAGGTTGATACAGATGGAGAACAGGAGAGATGTTTAGTCACGGAGTCAGTCCCCTGACTAACAGACAGGTTGATACAGATGGAGAACAGGAGAGATGTTTAGTCATGCAGTCAGTCCCCTGACTAACAGACAGGTTGATACAGATGGAGGACAGCAGAGATGTTTAGTCATGCAGTCAGTCCCCTGACTAACATACAGGTTGATACAGATGGAGAACAGGAGAGATGTTTTGTCATGGAGTCAGTCCCCTGACTAACAGACAAGTTCATTCAGATGGAGAACAGGAGAGATGTTTAGTCATGCAGTCAGTCCCCTGACTAACAGACAAGTTCATTCAGATGGAGAACAGGAGAGATGTTTAGTCATGCAGTCAGTCCCCTGACTAACAGACAGGTTGATACAGATGGAGAACAGGAGAGATGTTTAGTCATGGAGTCAGTCCCCTGACTAACAGACAGGTTGATACAGATGGAGAACAGGAGAGATGTTTAGTCATGGAGTCAGTCCCCTGACTAACAGACAGGTTGATACAGATGGAGAACAGGAGAGATGTTTAGTCATCCAGTCAGTCACCTGAATAACATACAGGTTGATACAGATGGAGAACAGGAGAGATGTTTTGTCATGGAGTCAGTCCCCTGACTAACAGACAGGTTGATACAGATGGAGAACAGGAGAGATGATTAGTCATGGAGTCAGTCCCCTGACTAACAGACAGGGTGATACAGATGGAGAACAGGAGAGATGTTTAGTCATGCAGTCAGTCCCCTGACTAACAGACAGGTTGATACAGATGGAGAACAGGAGAGATGTTTAGTCATGCAGTCAGTCCCCTGACTAACAGACAGGTTGATACAGATGGAGAACAGGAGAGATGTTTTGTTATGGAGTCAGTCCCCTGACTAACAGACAGGTTGATACAGATGGAGGACAGGAGAGATGTTTAGTCATGGAGTCAGTTCCCTGACTAACAGACAGGTTGATACAGATGGAGAACAGGAGAGATGTTTAGTCATGGTGTCAGTCCCCTGACTAACAGACAGGTTGATACAGATGGAGAACAGGAGATATGTTTAGTCATAGAGTCAGTCCCCTGACTAAGAGACAGGTTGATACAGATGGAGAACAGGAGAGATGTTTTGTTATGGAGTCAGTCCCCTAACTAACAGACAGGTTGATACAGATGGAGAACAGGAAATATGTTTTGTCATGGAGTCAGTCCCCTGACTAACAGACAGGTTGATACAGATGGAGGACAGGAGAGATGTTTAGTCATGCAGTCAGTCCCCTGACTAACAGACAGGTTGATACAGATGGAGAACAGGAGAGATGTTTAGTCATGCAGTCAGTCCCCTGACTAACAGACAGGTTGATACAGATGGAGAACAGGAGAGATGTTTAGTCATGGAGTCAGTCCCCTGACTAACAGACAGGTTGATACAGATGGAGAACAGGAGAGATGTTTAGTCATAGAGTCAGTCCCCTGACTAACAGACAGGTTGATACAGATGGAGAACAGGAGAGATGTTTAGTCATGGAGTCAGTCCCCTGACTAACAGACAGGTTGATACAGATGGAGGACAGGAGAGATGTTTAGTCATGGAGTCAGTCCCCTGACTAACAGACAGTGTGATACAGATGGAGAACAGGAGAGATGTTTTGTTATGGAGTCAGTCCCCTGACTAACAGACAGGTTGATACAGATGGAGAACAGGAAAGATGTTTTGTCATGGAGTCAGTCCCCTGACTAACAGACAGGTTGATACAGATGGAGGACAGGAGAGATGTTTAGTCATGCAGTCAGTCCCCTGACTAACAGACAGGTTGATACAGATGGAGAACAGGAGAGATGTTTAGTCATGCAGTCAGTCCCCTGACTAACAGACAGGTTGATACAGATGGAGGACAGGAGAGATGTTTAGTCATGGAGTCCCCTGACTAACAGACAGGTTGATACAGATGGAGAACAGGAGAGATGTTTAGTCATGGAGTCAGTCCCCTGAATAACAGACAGGTTGATACAGATGGAGAACAGGAGAGATGTTTAGTCATGCAGTCAGTCCCCTGACTAACAGACAGGTTGATACAGATGGAGGACAGGAGAGATGTTTAGTCATGGAGTCAGTCCCCTGAATAACAGACAGGTTGATACAGATGGAGAACAGGAGAGATGTTTAGTCATGCAGTCAGTCCCCTGACTAACAGACAGGTTGATACAGATGGAGAACAGGAGAGATGTTTAGTCATGCAGTCAGTCCCGTGACTAACAGACAGGTTGATACAGATGGAGGACAGGAGAGATGTTTAGTCATGGAGTCAGTGCCCTGACTAACAGACAGGTTGATACAGATGGAGAACAGGAGAGATGTTTAGTCATGGAGTCAGTCCCCTGAATAACAGACAGGTTGATACAGATGGAGAACAGGAGAGATGTTTAGTCATGGAGTCAGTCCCCTGAATAACAGACAGGTTGATACAGATGGAGAACAGGAGAGATGTTTAGTCATGCAGTCAGTCCCCTGACTAACAGACAGGTTGATACAGATGGAGAACAGGAGAGATGTTTAGTCATGCAGTCAGTCCCGTGACTAACAGACAGGTTGATACAGATGGAGGACAGGAGAGATGTTTAGTCATGGAGTCAGTCCCCTGACTAACAGACAGGTTGATACAGATGGAGAACAGGAGAGATGTTTAGTCATGCAGTCAGTCCCCTGACTAACAGACAGGTTAATATAGATGGAGGACAGGAGAGATGTTTAGTCATGCAGTCAGTCCCCTGACTAACAGACAGGTTGATACAGATGGAGAACAGGAGAGATGTTTAGTCATGCAGTCAGTCCCCTGACTAACAGACAGGTTGATACAGATGGAGAACAGGAGAGATGTTTAGTCATGGAGTCAGTCCCCTGACTAACAGACAGGTTGATACAGATGGAGAAAAGGAGAGATGTTTAGTCATGCAGTCAGTCCCCTGACTAACAGACAGGTTGATACAGATGGAGGACAGGAGAGATGTTTAGTCATGGAGTCAGTCCCCTGACTAACAGACAGGTTGATACAGATGGAGAACAGGAGAGATGTTTAGTCATGCAGTCAGTCCCCTGACTAACAGACAGGTTGATACAGATGGAGAACAGGAGAGATGTTTAGTCATGGAGTCAGTCTCCTGACTAACAGACATGTTGATACAGATGGAGAACAGGAGAGATGTTTTGTCATGGAGTCAGTCCCCTGACTAACAGACAGGTTGATACAGATGGAGGACAGGAGAGATGTTTAGTCATGCAGTCAGTCCCCTGACTAACAGACAGGTTGATACAGATGGAGGACAGGAGAGATGTTTAGTCATGGAGTCAGTCCCCTGACTAACAGACAGGTTGATACAGATGGAGGACAGGAGAGATGTTTAGTCATGCAGTCAGTCCCCTGACTAACAGACAGGTTGATACAGATGGAGAACAGGAGAGATGTTTAGTCATGGAGTCAGTCTCCTGACTAACAGACAGGTTGATACAGATGGAGAACAGGAGAGATGTTTTGTCATGGAGTCAGTCCCCTGACTAACAGACAGGTTGATACAGATGGAGAACAGGAGAGATGTTTAGTAATGGAGTCAGTCCCCTGACTAACAGACAGGTTGATACAGATGGAGGACAGGAGTGATGTTTAGTCATGGAGTCAGTCCCCTGACTAACAGACAGTGTGATACAGATGGAGAACAGGAGAGATGTTTTGTTATGGAGTCAGTCCCCTGACTAACAGACAGGTTGATACAGATGGAGAACAGGAGAGATGTTTTGTCATGGAGTCAGTCCCCTGACTAACAGGCAGGTTGATACAGATGGAGGACAGGAGAGATGTTTAGTCATGCAGTCAGTCCCCTGACTAACAGACAGGTTGATACAGATGGAGGACAGGAGAGATGTTTAGTCATGGAGTCCCCTGACTAACAGACAGGTTGATACAGATGGAGGACAGGAGAGATGTTTAGTCATGCAGTCAGTCCCCTGACTAACAGACAGGTTGATACAGATGGAGGACAGGAGAGATGTTTAGTCATGGAGTCAGTCCCCTGACTAACAGACAGGTTGATACAGATGGAGAACAGGAGTGATGTTTAGTCATGGAGTCAGTCCCCTGACTAACAGACAGTGTGATACAGATGGAGAACAGGAGAGATGTTTAGTCATGCAGTCAGTCCCCTGACTAACAGACAGGTTGATACAGATGGAGAACAGGAGAGATGTTAGTCATGCAGTCAGTCCCCTGACTAACAGACAGGTTGATACAGATGGAGAACAGGAGAGATGTTTAGTCATGGAGTCAGTCCCCTGACTAACAGACAGGTTGATACAGATGGAGAACAGGAGAGATGTTTAGTCATGGAGTCAGTCCCTTGACTAACAGACAGGTTGATACAGATGGAGAACAGGAGAGATGTTTAGTAATGGAGTCAGTCCCCTGACTAAGAGACAGTGTGATACAGATGGAGAACAGGAGAGATGTTTAGTCATGCAGTCAGTCCCCTGACTAACAGACAGGTTGATACAGATGGAGAACAGGATAGATGTTTAGTTATGGAGTCAGTCCCCTGACTAACAGACAGGTTGATACAGATGGAGAACAGGAGAGATGTTTAGTCATGGAGTCAGTCCCCTGACTAACAGACAGGTTGATACAGATGGAGAACAGGAGAGATGTTTAGTCATGCAGTCAGTCCCCTGACTAACAGACAGGTTGATACAGATGGAGGACAGGAGAGATGTTTAGTCATGGAGTCAGTCCCCTGACTAAAAGACAGTGTGATACAGATGGAGAACAGGAGAGATGTTTTGTTATGGAGTCAGTCCCCTGACTAACAGACAGGTTGATACAGATGGAGAACAGGAGAGATGTTTTGTCATAGAGTCAGTCCCCTGACTAACAGACAGGTTGATACAGATGGAGGACAGGAGAGATGTTTAGTCATGCAGTCAGTCCCCTGACTAACAGACAGGTTGATACAGATGGAGAACAGGAGAGATGTTTAGTCATGCAGTCAGTCCCCTGACTAACAGAAAGGTTGATACAGATGGAGGACAGGAGAGATGTTTAGTCATGGAGTCCCCTGACTAACAGACAGGTTGATACAGATGGAGAACAGGAGAGATGTTTAGTCATGGAGTCAGTCCCCTGACTAACAGACAGGTTGATACAGATGGAGAACAGGAGAGATGTTTAGTCATGGAGTCAGTCCCTTGTCTAACAGACAGGTTGATACAGATGGAGAACAGGAGAGATGTTTAGTCATGGAGTCCTCTGACTAACAGACAGGTTGATACAGATGGAGAACAGGAGAGATGTATAGTCATGGAGTCAGTCCCCTGACTGACAGACAGGTATACAGATGGAGAACAGGAGAGATGTTTAGTCATGGAGTCAGTCCCCTGACTGACAGACAGGTATACAGATGGAGAACAGGAGAGATGTTTTGTCATGGAGTCAGTCCCCTGACTAACAGACAGGTTGATACAGATGGAGGACAGGAGAGATGTTTAGTCATGCAGTCAGTCCCCTGACTAACAGACAGGTTGATACAGATGGAGGACAGGAGAGATGTTTAGTCATGGAGTCAGTCCCCTGACTAACAGACAGGTTGATACAGATGGAGAACAGGAGAGATGTTTAGTCATGCAGTCAGTCCCCTGACTAACAGACAGGTTGATACAGATGGAGAACAGGATAGATGTTTAGTTATGGAGTCAGTCCCCTGACTAACAGACAGGTTGATACAGATGGAGAACAGGAGAGATGTTTAGTCATGGAGTCAGTCCCCTGACTAACAGACAGGTTGATACAGATGGAGAACAGGAGAGATGTTTAGTCATGCAGTCAGTCCCCTGACTAACAGACAGGTTGATACAGATGGAGGACAGGAGAGATGTTTAGTCATGGAGTCAGTCCCCTGACTAAAAGACAGTGTGATACAGATGGAGAACAGGAGATATGTTTTGTTATGGAGTCAGTCCCCTGACTAACAGACAGGTTGATACAGATGGAGAACAGGAGAGATGTTTTGTCATAGAGTCAGTCCCCTGACTAACAGACAGGTTGATACAGATGGAGGACAGGAGAGATGTTTAGTCATGCAGTCAGTCCCCTGACTAACAGACAGGTTGATACAGATGGAGAACAGGAGAGATGTTTAGTCATGCAGTCAGTCCCCTGACTAACAGACAGGTTGATACAGATGGAGGACAGGAGAGATGTTTAGTCATGGAGTCCCCTGACTAACAGACAGGTTGATACAGATGGAGAACAGGAGAGATGTTTAGTCATGGAGTCAGTCCCCTGACTACCAGACAGGTTGATACAGATGGAGAACAGGAGAGATGTTTAGTCATGGAGTCAGTCCCCTGACTAACAGACAGGTTGATACAGATGGAGAACAGGAGAGATGTTTAGTCATGGAGTCCTCTGACTAACAGACAGGTTGATACAGATGGAGAACAGGAGAGATGTATAGTCATGGAGTCAGTCCCCTGACTGACAGACAGGTATACAGATGGAGAACAGGAGAGATGTTTAGTCATGGAGTCAGTCCCCTGACTGACAGACAGGTATACAGATGGAGAACAGGAGAGATGTTTTGTCATGGAGTCAGTCCCCTGACTAACAGACAGGTTGATACAGATGGAGGACAGGAGAGATGTTTAGTCATGCAGTCAGTCCCCTGACTAACAGACAGGTTGATACAGATGGAGGACAGGAGAGATGTTTAGTCATGGAGTCAGTCCCCTGACTAACAGACAGGTTGATACAGATGGAGAACAGGAGTGATGTTTAGTCATGGAGTCAGTCCCCTGACTAACAGACAGTGTGATACAGATGGAGAACAGGAGAGATGTTTAGTCATGCAGTCAGTCCCCTGACTAACAGACAGGTTGATACAGATGGAGGACAGGAGAGATGTTTAGTCATGGAGTCCTCTGACTAACAGACAGGTTGATACAGATGGAGAACAGGAGAGATGTTTAGTCATGGAGTCAGTCCCCTGACTGACAGACAGGTATACAGATGGAGAACAGGAGAGATGTTTAGTCATGGAGTCAGTCCCCTGACTGACAGACAGGTATACAGATGGAGAACAGGAGAGATGTTTTGTCATGGAGTCAGTCCCCTGACTAACAGACAGGTTGATACAGATGGAGGACAGGAGAGATGTTTAGTCATGCAGTCAGTCCCCTGACTAACAGACAGGTTGATACAGATGGAGGACAGGAGAGATGTTTAGTCATGGAGTCAGTCCCCTGACTAACAGACAGGTTGATACAGATGGAGAACAGGAGTGATGTTTAGTCATGGAGTCAGTCCCCTGACTAACAGACAGTGTGATACAGATGGAGAACAGGAGAGATGTTTAGTCATGGAGTCAGTCCCTTGACTAACAGACAGGTTGATACAGATGGAGAACAGGAGAGATGTTTAGTCATGCAGTCAGTCCCCTGACTAACAGACAGGTTGATACAGATGGAGAACAGGAGAGATGTTTAGTCATGGAGTCAGTCCCCTGACTAACAGACAGGTTGATACAGATGGAGAACAGGAGAGATGTTTAGTCATGGAGTCAGTCCCCTGACTAACAGACAGTGTGATACAGATGGAGAACAGGAGAGATGTTTAGTCATGGAGTCAGTCCCCTGACTAACAGACAGGTTGATACAGATGGAGAACAGGAGAGATGTTTAGTCATGGAGTCAGTCCCTTGACTAACAGACAGGTTGATACAGATGGAGAACAGGAGAGATGTTTAGTCATGGAGTCAGTCCCCTGACTAACAGACAGTGTGATACAGATGGAGAACAGGAGAGATGTTTAGTCATGCAGTCAGTCCCCTGACTAACAGACAGGTTGATACAGATGGAGAACAGGAGAGATGTTTAGTAATGGAGTCAGTCCCCTGACTAACAGACAGGTTGATACAGATGGAGGACAGGAGTGATGTTTAGTCATGGAGTCAGTCCCCTGACTAACAGACAGTGTGATACAGATGGAGAACAGGAGAGATGTTTTGTTATGGAGTCAGTCCCCTGACTAACAGACAGGTTGATACAGATGGAGAACAGGAGAGATGTTTTGTCATGGAGTCAGTCCCCTGACTAACAGGCAGGTTGATACAGATGGAGGACAGGAGAGATGTTTAGTCATGCAGTCAGTCCCCTGACTAACAGACAGGTTGATACAGATGGAGGACAGGAGAGATGTTTAGTCATGGAGTCCCCTGACTAACAGACAGGTTGATACAGATGGAGGACAGGAGAGATGTTTAGTCATGCAGTCAGTCCCCTGACTAACAGACAGGTTGATACAGATGGAGGACAGGAGAGATGTTTAGTCATGGAGTCAGTCCCCTGACTAACAGACAGGTTGATACAGATGGAGAACAGGAGTGATGTTTAGTCATGGAGTCAGTCCCCTGACTAACAGACAGTGTGATACAGATGGAGAACAGGAGAGATGTTTAGTCATGCAGTCAGTCCCCTGACTAACAGACAGGTTGATACAGATGGAGAACAGGAGAGATGTTAGTCATGCAGTCAGTCCCCTGACTAACAGACAGGTTGATACAGATGGAGAACAGGAGAGATGTTTAGTCATGGAGTCAGTCCCCTGACTAACAGACAGATTGATACAGATGGAGAACAGGAGAGATGTTTAGTCATGGAGTCAGTCCCTTGACTAACAGACAGGTTGATACAGATGGAGAACAGGAGAGATGTTTAGTAATGGAGTCAGTCCCCTGACTAACAGACAGTGTGATACAGATGGAGAACAGGAGAGATGTTTAGTCATGCAGTCAGTCCCCTGACTAACAGACAGGTTGATACAGATGGAGAACAGGATAGATGTTTAGTTATGGAGTCAGTCCCCTGACTAACAGACAGGTTGATACAGATGGAGAACAGGAGAGATGTTTAGTCATGGAGTCAGTCCCCTGACTAACAGACAGGTTGATACAGATGGAGAACAGGAGAGATGTTTAGTCATGCAGTCAGTCCCCTGACTAACAGACAGGTTGATACAGATGGAGGACAGGAGAGATGTTTAGTCATGGAGTCAGTCCCCTGACTAAAAGACAGTGTGATACAGATGGAGAACAGGAGAGATGTTTTGTTATGGAGTCAGTCCCCTGACTAACAGACAGGTTGATACAGATGGAGAACAGGAGAGATGTTTTGTCATAGAGTCAGTCCCCTGACTAACAGACAGGTTGATACAGATGGAGGACAGGAGAGATGTTTAGTCATGCAGTCAGTCCCCTGACTAACAGACAGGTTGATACAGATGGAGAACAGGAGAGATGTTTAGTCATGCAGTCAGTCCCCTGACTAACAGAAAGGTTGATACAGATGGAGGACAGGAGAGATGTTTAGTCATGGAGTCCCCTGACTAACAGACAGGTTGATACAGATGGAGAACAGGAGAGATGTTTAGTCATGGAGTCAGTCCCCTGACTAACAGACAGGTTGATACAGATGGAGAACAGGAGAGATGTTTAGTCATGGAGTCAGTCCCTTGTCTAACAGACAGGTTGATACAGATGGAGAACAGGAGAGATGTTTAGTCATGGAGTCCTCTGACTAACAGACAGGTTGATACAGATGGAGAACAGGAGAGATGTATAGTCATGGAGTCAGTCCCCTGACTGACAGACAGGTATACAGATGGAGAACAGGAGAGATGTTTAGTCATGGAGTCAGTCCCCTGACTGACAGACAGGTATACAGATGGAGAACAGGAGAGATGTTTTGTCATGGAGTCAGTCCCCTGACTAACAGACAGGTTGATACAGATGGAGGACAGGAGAGATGTTTAGTCATGCAGTCAGTCCCCTGACTAACAGACAGGTTGATACAGATGGAGGACAGGAGAGATGTTTAGTCATGGAGTCAGTCCCCTGACTAACAGACAGGTTGATACAGATGGAGAACAGGAGAGATGTTTAGTCATGCAGTCAGTCCCCTGACTAACAGACAGGTTGATACAGATGGAGAACAGGATAGATGTTTAGTTATGGAGTCAGTCCCCTGACTAACAGACAGGTTGATACAGATGGAGAACAGGAGAGATGTTTAGTCATGGAGTCAGTCCCCTGACTAACAGACAGGTTGATACAGATGGAGAACAGGAGAGATGTTTAGTCATGCAGTCAGTCCCCTGACTAACAGACAGGTTGATACAGATGGAGGACAGGAGAGATGTTTAGTCATGGAGTCAGTCCCCTGACTAAAAGACAGTGTGATACAGATGGAGAACAGGAGAGATGTTTTGTTATGGAGTCAGTCCCCTGACTAACAGACAGGTTGATACAGATGGAGAACAGGAGAGATGTTTTGTCATAGAGTCAGTCCCCTGACTAACAGACAGGTTGATACAGATGGAGGACAGGAGAGATGTTTAGTCATGCAGTCAGTCCCCTGACTAACAGACAGGTTGATACAGATGGAGAACAGGAGAGATGTTTAGTCATGCAGTCAGTCCCCTGACTAACAGACAGGTTGATACAGATGGAGGACAGGAGAGATGTTTAGTCATGGAGTCCCCTGACTAACAGACAGGTTGATACAGATGGAGAACAGGAGAGATGTTTAGTCATGGAGTCAGTCCCCTGACTAACAGACAGGTTGATACAGATGGAGAACAGGAGAGATGTTTAGTCATGGAGTCAGTCCCCTGACTAACAGACAGGTTGATACAGATGGAGAACAGGAGAGATGTTTAGTCATGGAGTCCTCTGACTAACAGACAGGTTGATACAGATGGAGAACAGGAGAGATGTATAGTCATGGAGTCAGTCCCCTGACTGACAGACAGGTATACAGATGGAGAACAGGAGAGATGTTTAGTCATGGAGTCAGTCCCCTGACTGACAGACAGGTATACAGATGGAGAACAGGAGAGATGTTTTGTCATGGAGTCAGTCCCCTGACTAACAGACAGGTTGATACAGATGGAGGACAGGAGAGATGTTTAGTCATGCAGTCAGTCCCCTGACTAACAGACAGGTTGATACAGATGGAGGACAGGAGAGATGTTTAGTCATGGAGTCAGTCCCCTGACTAACAGACAGGTTGATACAGATGGAGAACAGGAGTGATGTTTAGTCATGGAGTCAGTCCCCTGACTAACAGACAGTATGATACAGATGGAGAACAGGAGAGATGTTTAGTCATGCAGTCAGTCCCCTGACTAACAGACAGGTTGATACAGATGGAGGACAGGAGAGATGTTTAGTCATGGAGTCCTCTGACTAACAGACAGGTTGATACAGATGGAGAACAGGAGAGATGTTTAGTCATGGAGTCAGTCCCCTGACTGACAGACAGGTATACAGATGGAGAACAGGAGAGATGTTTAGTCATGGAGTCAGTCCCCTGACTGACAGACAGGTATACAGATGGAGAACAGGAGAGATGTTTTGTCATGGAGTCAGTCCCCTGACTAACAGACAGGTTGATACAGATGGAGGACAGGAGAGATGTTTAGTCATGCAGTCAGTCCCCTGACTAACAGACAGGTTGATACAGATGGAGGACAGGAGAGATGTTTAGTCATGGAGTCAGTCCCCTGACTAACAGACAGGTTGATACAGATGGAGAACAGGAGTGATGTTTAGTCATGGAGTCAGTCCCCTGACTAACAGACAGTGTGATACAGATGGAGAACAGGAGAGATGTTTAGTCATGGAGTCAGTCCCTTGACTAACAGACAGGTTGATACAGATGGAGAACAGGAGAGATGTTTAGTCATGCAGTCAGTCCCCTGACTAACAGACAGGTTGATACAGATGGAGAACAGGAGAGATGTTTAGTCATGGAGTCAGTCCCCTGACTAACAGACAGGTTGATACAGATGGAGAACAGGAGAGATGTTTAGTCATGGAGTCAGTCCCCTGACTAACAGACAGTGTGATACAGATGGAGAACAGGAGAGATGTTTAGTCATGGAGTCAGTCCCCTGACTAACAGACAGGTTGATACAGATGGAGAACAGGAGAGATGTTTAGTCATGGAGTCAGTCCCTTGACTAACAGACAGGTTGATACAGATGGAGAACAGGAGAGATGTTTAGTCATGGAGTCAGTCCCCTGACTAACAGACAGTGTGATACAGATGGAGAACAGGAGAGATGTTTAGTCATGCAGTCAGTCCCCTGACTAACAGACAGGTTGATACAGATGGAGAACAGGATAGATGTTTAGTTATGGAGTCAGTCCCCTGACTAACAGACAGGTATACAGATGGAGAACAGGAGAGATGTTTAGTCATGGAGTCAGTCCCCTGACTGACAGACAGGTATACAGATGGAGAACAGGAGAGATGTTTAGTCATGGAGTCAGTCCCCTGACTAACAGACAGGTTGATACAGATGGAGAACAGGAGAGATGTTTAGTCATGGAGTCAGTCCCCTGACTAACAGACAGGAGAGATGTTGCACTCAGCATTACCAGACACCAGTACCTTCATCGTCTTTTGTTGTTATTGGAACAAATAACTTTACTGCTCAGGCAGGAGCCACTTAACAAACACGCTTATTGACCACTTGGCACATCAGTTAGAACACTTGAAATTTGCCTGAACTAAAAGGATAAAATACATTCTAAATATATATCAAAACCTTTCCTTCAAATGTGTGTTGGGGGGGGGGGGGCTTTGTATTCTTCAAACATGTCAGGGGACTGTCTTACATGGGACACCATACGAAGGGATGTTGATTAACATGCACCACCAGACAACATGTTGATAGGTACAGTATCTGTATCAGCTGTGAATGACAATAGAAGATGGAAGACAGGTGTAATATTTGCACGTTATTATATTAGCAGAACACAGCTTCTACAGTATGATGTGAAGGATGGTTTATTCTACATTGAACTGCTACACTTGAAAGTTATCAGAACACTTTGTTTAGAATATCTACATCATTTCAGTAATTACTCTGTAGGCTACTGACCCCCTGGAGGAAGCTGGGTCAGTAGTTACGGAGAGGTATGAGAAGAGGGCCATCTTCCTGCATCTCACATCTGCCTGTAGTTATTGAACTCTGCCTGCTGGACCCATGGGTTGAGGCAAACTGTAATATCCAGCATGGAGTGTCATGCACTCCACCCCTCCTGCTACCTGACTGCACCTGTTCATAACCTGTAAATCATGACATAGATGGAAGGGACTTCATCAGCCACTGGAGACTTGAAGACAGAACCTCACCCAGAGAGCTGTGCATGTCCGTGTGTGGTTAGACAGACAAATCCTCAGAACAGACCATAGCAATAGAACAGACTGCCATGGTAGACGTGGGACAGATAAAGTTCTGCTCCTTGCTTTGTGGTTGTACTCTCCGATTTATTTTCATTTGCTAGGTAAAGTGTATACTGTCTTTCTAAGTCTATTTACAGCAGAACATTGTCTTTGTAAAATAAACACACCCATCTGTTTTTTGTTGATAAATATACATCTACACTCAAGCTGGTCATGTTTAGGCTACATGTGCAATGTCCACCAACAGGGATATTAGGAGTGGGATTTGTCCCCTGGGAAAGATCTAACAGCGGACACAAGGAGAGACGAGACAAAACTAGCCATTTATAGAATACTGTGTTGACAACTGAGCTGACTGAAGACCAGCCATTCAACTTGCAGTTGATGATTTAATTTCCACGGTAACAAGTCTTTACATAACGTGACAGAACTTCAAGCTACTTTCATAGCAAGGTGTTGTAGAACGAGTGCCTTATGAAACATTTTAGATGCTGGTACTTCTTGCTATCTTGGCATAATTGTGATTTTGACAGAGGAATATCAGCTAGCTAGATAGCTACAGCTGGGTAGCCCATCCCCAATCTAGCTAGCTGCTGTCAGGTTGGCTAAACACAAGGTCAGCACAGGTTTTAGCCTACACAATAGAACTGAATTAGTAGATCATCTTGAGATGGCGAGTCAGTCAGGAGGAGGAGGGGAGAAGTCCTCAACTTCTAAACTTCTCTCCATAGCAAAACTAGCTTTTTAGCTTAACTCGCTGCCACTAAGTTACTCACTACTGCCCTTGTTTGTTGTGATTGAATGGCAAAGACACACCCAAGAAACACCCACATTAAACCACACCCCAAAGATAACTCTCGTTTGGGCTTCTGTAATGGCTGCTGCATTTTAATTACTTTTTTCAATATTAAAACATATGATCTACTTGCAGTGAAGCCGCTCAACATTTATATTACATTCAGTCATCTCACAGACTCCCATCCAGAGCCACCCACAGAAGCAACCAGGGTCAACGCCCTGCTCAAGGGCACGTCGACAGGTCTCCCACAAGGTCAGAATCAGGGACCCGAAACAGCGACCCATCAGCCACCGGCCCAAGCTCCCAACTGCCAGGCCACCAGCCCTCCAAGACCCCCCACAGTTCCCCAAGAGCTGCCCTCAACCATCCAAGATCCCCCCCACAGTTCCCCAAGAGCTGCCCTCAACCATCCAAGATCCCCCCCACAGTTCCCCAAGAGCTGCCCTCAACCATCCGAGACCGCCACCAGCCCTCCAAGATCCCCCCACAGTTCCCCCGAGAGCTGCAGCCACCAGCCCTCCAAGGACAACATCAATCATAACAGCAAAGCCAACTGAATACGTTTGAGTGCATGTATGGCACTTTTTACATGTGTGTATGTGTGTGTGTGTCCGTGTATGTGCACGTGAGTGAGTTTGAATGAGAGTGTGTGTATATGTGTGTGTACATGCGTACAAACACCTGCGTGGCATCAGCCTCAGGCAAACAACCATTAGATGTACCAACGTTGCCCCTGTGTCATTTAAACATACTTTTTTTTTGTACCTTTATCTTTGACTGTCATTCTATCCCCCGGCCAGCAACTCCACTCCCACTTGTCTCAAATTCCACATCCCAACCCTCAGCTTCCCTCAGCCCATCACACCTATCTCATACAGTACCAGTCAAAAGGTTGGACACACCTACTCATTCTAGGGTTTTTCTTTATTTTTACTATTTTCTACATTGTAGAATAGCAGTGAAGACATCAAAACCATGAAATAACACATATGGAATCATGTAGTAACCAAAAAAGTGTTAAACAAATCAAAATATATGTTATATTTGAGATCCTTCAAATAGCCACCCTTTGCCTTGATGACAGCTTTGCACACTCTTGGCATTCTCTCAACCAGCTTAACCTGGAATGCTTTTCCAACAGTCTTGAAGGAGTTCTAGGACTCGAACCAGGATCTCTAGTGGCACAGCTAGCACTGCGATGCAGTGCCTTAGACCACTGCGCAACTCGGGAGGCCCCCTAAAAGTTGTGTTTTTAAAGATCCAATACGTAATATTGTACACATCTCATAATTAGGTTTTAGTCCAGAGTCCAGAAAAGTTATCTAGATCTTCAATGAGACATTGCAGGGATCTATCTAGCTTGCGGACTTAATATAAAACTTCAGTCATCAACATACATGGACACCTTTGTTTTTAAGCCTTGGATTTCTAGTCCTCTAATGTTGTTATTTGATCTGATTTTAATAGCTAGCATTTCAATGGCCATAAAGAATAGATATCTTGACAATTCAAAACTCTCTCAGAAGTAGCCGCTACAGTTCCCCAAGAGCTGCCCTCAACCATCCGAGACCGCCACCAGTTGTTATTTGATCTGATTTTAATAGCTAGCATTTCAATGGCCATAAAGAATAGATATGGTGACAGCGGACGCCCTTGTTTAACTCCTCTTGACAATTCAAAACTCTCTCAGAAGTAGCCGCTATTTACTATTTTACACCTGGGGTTGCTATACATTACTTTTACCCATTTTATAAGAGACTCACCGAAATTGAAAAAATCCAGGCATTTATAAATAAAATCCAGTCTTTATCAAAGTTTTTTTCAAAATCCGCTATAAATAACAGGCCTGGCTTCTTAGATGTTTCATGTTGGTCTATTATTTCTAGTAGTATATTATCTCCAATGTATCGTCCATGTAAAAAAAACTGTCTGATCAGGATGAACAATACCTGGTCAATCCTTTTTCATTCTGAGTGCAATGCATTTCGCTAGTTTTTTTGCATCACAACATTGAAGTGAATGAGGCCTCCAGTTTTTTAGATATACCGGATCTTTATATTTGCGATCTGGGTCTTGTTTTAATAATTGTGAAATCAGACCTTCCTGCTGAGTACCTGACATACTACCATTTCTATAGAAGTAGTTAAAACAAGCTAATAATGGAGCTTTGAGTGTATGAAAAAAGGCTTGATATACTGTGCCTTTGGAAAGTATTCAGACCCCTTGACTTTTTCCACATTTTGTTAGGTTACAACCTTATTCTAAAATTGATTAAATTGTTTTTTTCCTTCATCAATCTACACACAATACCCCATAATGACAAAGCAAGTTTTTTAGAAATTTTGCTAATATATAAAATAAAATAAACTGAAATATTACATATTTACATAAGTATTCAGACCCTTTACTTAGTACATTGTTGAAGCACCTTTGGCAGCGATTTCAGCCTCGAGTCTTCTTGGGTATGACACTACAAGCTTGGCACACCTGTATTTGGGGAATTTCTCCCATTCTTCTCTGCAGTTCCTCTCAAGCTCTGTCAGGTAGGACTGGGAGCGTTACTGCACAGCTATTTTCAGGTCTCTCCAGAGATGTTCGATCGGGTTCAAGTCCGGGCTCTGGCTGGGCCACTCAAGGACATTCAGAGACTTCTCCCGAAGCCACTCCTGCGTTGTTTTGGCTGTGTGCTTAGGATTGTTGTCCTGTTGGAAGGTGAACCTTTGCCCCAGTCTGAGGTCTTGAGCACTCTGGAGCAGGTTTTCATCAAGGATCTCGCTGTACTTTGCTCCGTTCATCTTTGCCTCGATCCTGACTAGCCTCCCAGTCCCTGCCGCTAAAAAACATCCCCATTACATGATGCTGCCACCACCATGCTTCACCGTAGGGATGGTGCCAGGTTTCCTCCAGACGCTTGGCATCCAGGCCAAAGTGTTAAATCTTGGTTTCATCAGACCAGAGAATCTTGTTTCTCATGGTCTTAGAGTCTTAGGTGCCTTTTGTCAAACTCCAAGCGGGCTGTCATGTGCATTTACTGAGGATTGGCTTCCGTCTGGCCACTCTACCATAAAGGCTTGATTGGTGGAGTGCTGCAGAGATGGTTGTCCTTCTGGAAGGTTCTCCCATATCCACAGAGGAATTCTAGAGCTCTGTCTGAGTGACCATTGGGTTCTTGATCACCTACCTGACCAAGGCCCTTCTCCCCGATTGCTCAGTTTGATCGGGTGGCCAGCTCTAGGAAGAGTCTTGGTGGTTCCAAACTTCTTCCATTTAAGAATGATGGAAGCCACTGTGTTCTTGGGGACCTTCAATGCTGCAGACATTTTTTGGTACCCTTCCCCAGATCTGTGCCTCAAGACAATCCTGTCTCGGAGCTCTACGGACAATTCCTTCGACCTCATGGCTTGGTTTTTGTTCTGACATGCACTGTCAACAATGGGACCTTATGTGGACAGGTGTGTGTTCCATGCTAATATGCTTAGCATGGAACACTAACACAACTGACCAATGGACTAGATTCAGGAAGAGCAGTAATGAGATTAGCATAGAAAGATTAGACCACTCTACTCTGCTTTACTCTACTCTGCTCTACACTACTCTGCTCTAATTTACTCTGTTCTGTTCTGCTCTACTCTGCTCTAATATTCTCTGCTCTCCTCTACTCTTCTCTAATCTACTCTGTTCTGTTCTGCTCTATTCTGCCCTGCTCTGCACTACTCTGCTCTACTCTGCTCTACTCTGCTCTGCATACTCTGCTCTGTTCTACTCTGCTCTAATATACTCTACTCTGCTCTAATATACTCTACTCTACTCCACTCTACTCTGCTTTACTCTGCTCTACACTACTCTGCTCTAATTTACTCTGCTCTCCTATACTCTGCTATAATCTACTCTGTTCTGCTCTGCTCTACTCTACTCTGTTCTACTCTACTCTGCTCTACTCTGCTCTGCTCTACTCCACTCTGCTCTGTTCTACTTTTCTCCGATATCCTCTGCTTTACTCTACTCTGCTCTCCTCTACTCTGCTATAATCTACTCTGTTCTCCTCTACTCTACTCTACTCTACTCTGTTCTAATCTAATCTGCTCTGCTTTGTTCTGCTCTGCTCTACTCTGTTCTAATCTACTCTGCTCTACTCTGCTCTGCTCTGCTCTACTCTGCTCTACTCTGCTCCAATCTACTCTGCTTTACTCTACTCTGCTCTACACTACTCTGCTCTACTCTACTCTGCTCTACTCTACTCTGCTCTGCTCTACTCTGCTCTGCTCTACTCTACTATAATCTACTCTGCTCAGCTCTACTCTGCTCTAATATGCTCTGTTCTGCTCTATTCTAGTCTACTCTGCTCTAATATACTCTGTTCTACTCTACTCTGCTCTGTTCTGCTCTACTCTATTCTGCTTTACCCTATTCTGCTCTACTCTACTCTGCTCTAATATACTCTGTTCTGTTTTACTCTGCTCTAATATACTCTGCTCTACTCTGCTCTACTCTGCTCTACTCTGATCTAATATACTCTGTTCTGTTTTACTCTGCTCTAAAAAACTCTAATCTACTCTACTCTGCTCTACTCTGCTCTAATCTACTATGTTCTGTTCTGCTCTACCCTGCTCTAATATACTCTGCTCTCCTCTACTCTGCTATAATCTACTCTGTTCTGCTCTGCTCTGCTCTGCTCTACTCTACTCTGTTCTAATCTAATCTGTTCTGCTCTGCTCTACTCTACTCTGTTCTAATCTACTCTGTTCTACTCTGCTCTACCCTATTGTACTCTGCTCTACTCTACTCTGTTCTACTCTACTCTGCTCTACTCTGCTCTGCTATACTCTACTCTACTCTGCTCTACACTACTCTGCTCTAATTTACTCTGCTCTGCTCTACTCTACTCTGCTCTACTCTACTCTGCTCTAATATACTCTGTTCTGTTTTACTCTGCTCTAATATACTCTACTCTACTCTGCTCTACTCTGCTCTAATCTACTCTGTTCTGTTCTGCTCTACTCTGCTCTAATATACTCTGCTCTCCTCTACTCTGCTATAATCTACTCTGTTCTTCTCTGCTCTACTGTACTCTACTCTGTTCCAATCTAATCTGTTCTGCTCTGCTCTACTCTACTCTGTTCTAATCTAATCTGTTCTGCTCTGCTCTACTCTGTTCTAGTCTACTCTGTTCTGCTCTGCTCTACCCTATTGTACTCTGCTCTGCTCTACTCTGTTCTACTCTACTCTGCTCTACTCTGCTCTGCTATACTCTACTCTGCTCTGCACTACTCTGCTCTAATTTACTCTGCTCTGCTCTGCTCTACTCTGCTCTGTTCTACTCTGCTCTACTCTACTCTGCTCTACTCTGCTTTACTCTGTTCTACACTACTCTGCTCTAATTTACTCTGTTCTGTTCTGCTCTACTCTGCTCTAGTATACTCTGCTCTCCTCTACTCTTCTCTAATCTACTCTGTTCTGTTCTGCTCTATTCTGCTCTGCTCTACTCTGCTATAATCTACTCTGTTCTGCTCTACTCTACTCTGCTCAGCTCTACTCTGCTCTAATATGCTCTGTTCTGCTCTATTCTAGTCTACTCTGCTCTAATATACTCTGTTCTACTCTGCTCTGTTCTGCTCTACTCTATTCTGCTTTACCCTATTCTGCTCTACTCTACTCTGCTCTAATATACTCTGTTCTGTTTTACTCTGCTCTAATATACTCTGCTCTAATATACTCTGCTCTACTCTGCTCTAATATACTCTGTTCTGTTTTACTCTGCTCTAATATACTCTACTCTACTCTGCTCTACTCTGCTCTACTCTACTCTGCTCTACTCTTCTCTACTTTGCTTTACTCTACTCTACTCTGCTCTAATATACTCTACTCTGCTCTACTCTGCTCTACTCTACTCTGCTCTACTCTTCTCTACTTTGCTTTACTCTACTCTACTCTGCTCTAATATACTCTGTTCTGATCTACTCTGCTCAACTCTGCTCTGCTCTACTCTACTCTGCTCTGCTCTACTCTACTCTGCTCTGTTCTGTTCTGCTCTACACTGCTCTACTCTGTTCTGCTCTACTCTGTTCTGTTCTGTTCTGTTCTGCTCTACTCTGTTCTGTTCTGTTCTGTTCTGCTCTACTCTGCTCTACTCTGCTCTGCTCTACTCTACTCTGCAGTGCTCTACTCTGCTCTAATATACTCTACTCTGCTCTACTCTACTCTGTTCTGTTCTGTTCTGTTCTACACTGCTCTACTCTGCTCTAATATACTCTACTCTGTTCTACTCTACTCGCTACTCTACACTGCTCTACTCTATTCTGCTCTACTCTGTTCTGCTCTGAGCGTGATTGTACACATCAGCACGGTCAGGTGCTATATTCCCCCTCTCCCTCTCTCCCCCTCTCCCTCTCTCCCCCTCTCCCTTTCTCCCTCTCTCCCTCTCTCCCTCTCTCCCTCTCTACCCCTCTCCCTCTCTCCCTCTCTCTCTTTCTCAATATATCCCCCTCTACCTCTCTCCCTCTCTCCCTCTCTCTCTCTCTCATTCTCTCTCTCTCTCTCTCTCTCTCTCTCTCTCTCTCTCTCTCTCTCTCTCTCTCTCTCTCTCTCTCTCTCTCTCTCTCTCTCTCTCTCTCTCTCTCTCTCTCTCTCTCTCTCTCTCTCTCTCTCTCTCTCTCTCTCTCTCTCTCTCTCTCTCTCTCTCTCTCTCTCTCTCTCTCTCTCTCTCTCTCTCACCCTCTCCCTCTCTCCCTCTCTCCCTCTCTCTCCCCCTCCCCCTCTCCCTCTATCTTACTCTCACTTTCTTTCTTTCTTTCTTTCTTTCTTTCTTTCTTTCTTTCTTTCTTTCTTTCTTTCTTTCTTTCTTTCTTTCTTTCTTTCTTTCTTTCTCCCACTCTCTTTCTTTCTCTCTCTCTCGCTCATCTCTCTCTCATCTCTCTTATCTCTCTCTCTTACTCTCACTCACTCACTCTCTCACACAAACACAGCATCTTCTCAGAGGGCAACGATCTTCTTGACAGGTTGTAGGCTAGTAGGCAATGCTCTAGTGTCAACAGGCTGAATTATGAATTAGGCTAGTAGATACCGTCAGAACCAGTCAACCTGCCAGGTGCCCCTGCAGGCCGGACATGATGGGAAAGACCAATTACAGCTGATCAGCCCAGCTCCTGGGTCGATGGAAACATGAAGCATGTCTAAATTGGATTGGAGTTTCTAGTTTCCGCCAAGAGCGTGCACATCCAGCTAAGAGCGTGCACGTCGAGCTTAATAAAAGGAAACACGTGTGCCAAACATCCCGAATCAGACAAACCATGACTTGTTGGATTTAGAACCATAAAACAACTAGCGGCGCTTCCTGTGGACACACACACACTCCGGGCCCTATCCTGTATGGTCGTCAGTCTGTTGACAGCCAGATAATGTGATCAGCAGAGTTACGACCTGAACAGCGACACAGCCTTCTGCCCCGGGGACTGACACACACACACACACACACACACACACACACACACACACACACACACACACAACTGCACAGATTACAGGACAATTTACCAGTTGTTGGCTGGAAGCTGGGAGCTGGAAGCTGGAAGCTAGGGAATGAAACTAGGAGTTTATAGTGTGCTAAATGGCTTTTTATCAATAATGGACATTATTGAAGGCCCTGGATGAAGCCCACAATAAACTCCTAGCTTCCAGGCTTATAGAGGAGCAGAAAGAATGCTTCCCAAACTAACCAGAATGCCACCATGTTTGTGATGCACTTGTCACAGTAATTTATGGAAAGAAAACAAGAATATGAAAACGAATAAAGAAGGAGCAGGTCTCCTAAACTGGCTGGAGCCTCCCTAGCTGTACCGACAGAGCCCCATCTGGAGCCTCCCAAGCTGTACCGACAGAGCCCCATCTGAGTCCTGATAGCTAGTTGTCACACCAGAGTCCCCTGGCCTCCATCAGGCACCAAACCAACCATTCACCACACCAGAATCCACCTGCCTATATCAGGCACCAAACCAACCATTCACCACACCAGAATCCCCTGGCCTCCATCAGGCACCAAACCAACCATTCACCACACCAGAGTCCCCCTGCCTATATCAGGCACCAAACCAACCATTCACCACAACAGAGTCCCCCTGCCTATATCAGGCACCAAACCAACCATTCACCACACCAGAATCCCCTGGCCTCCATCAGGCACCAAACCAACCATTCACCACGGCAGAGTCCCCTGGCCTACATCAGGCACCAAACCAACCATTCACCACACCAGAGTCTCCTGGCCTCCATCAGGCATCAAACCAACCATTCACCACACCAGAGTCCCCTGGCCTATATCAGGCACCAAACCAACCATTCACCACACCAGAATCCCCTGGCCTCCATCAGGCACCAAACCAACCATTCACCACACCAGAGTCCCCCTGCCTATATCAGGCACCAAACCAACCATTCACCACAACAGAGTCCCCCTGCCTATATCAGGCACCAAACCAACCATTCACCACACCAGAGTCCCCTGGCCTCCATCAGGCACCAAACCAACCATTCACCACGGCAGAGTCCCCTGGCCTACATCAGGCACCAAACCAACCATTCACCACACCAGAGTATCCTGGCCTCCATCAGGCACCAAACAAACCATTCACCACACCAGAGTCTCCTGGCCTCCATCAGGCATCAAACCAACCATTCACCACACCAGAGTCCCCTGGCCTATATCAGGCACCAAACCAACCATTCACCACACCAGAGTCTCCTGGCCTCCATCAGGCACCAAACCAACCATTCACCACACCAGAGTCCGTGGGCCTCTATCAGGCACCAAACCAACCATTCACCACACCAGAGTCCCCTGGCCTCCATCAGGCACCAAACCAACCATTCACCACACCAGAGTCTCCTGGCCTCCATCAGGCACCAAACCAACCATTCACCACACCAGAGTCTCCTGGCCTCCATCAGGCACCAAACCAACCATTCACCACACTAGAGTCCCCCTGTCTACATCAGGCACCAAACCAACTGTTCATCGTAAACACAGCATCATTTGTTTCTCCTTCTGACCAATAATTTTCTGTGATTAAAAAACATTCTGTGTTTGTGTTGAATGGGTCTATTTCATGTCAGAAGGTAATGTAATAATCTCCAGCTGTCATTATGGCCCCGTTTTCCCGCACGCCAAACTCCATATGATCCCCGTTATGAGAACCAGACAGCTCTCACATGGCACCGCAAACCCTCTCCCACACCGGTGTAGCGGGAGACACAAAACCGTTTTACTTACAGAAAGCCTCCAAATTAATAACGGAAATGTCCGCTTCAACCGAGAAGGAGCGAGAGTTTCATGGAGATATTTTAAATAGGCTCTCCAGATGTTCCGAGTTTGTCTCGAGTCAAATATTTGTCCCAGGATTTCCCCCTGTCCTTTAAATAACATTCTATTACCACTCTCAACAGTATGTTGCCACGCGGGCGGAAAGAAGATGAAATCAATATTAAATATGAAAAACTCCTAAAATAATCTGTCATATGGGTTGGCTTCCAAAAAATATATGCAAACTAACATCTAATTTTCTTTATTGACAAACTAACATTGAATTTATTTTATTGACAAACTAACATACTATTTATTTTATTGACAAACTAACATTGAATTTCAGAATCTTTTTCCGTTTTAAAACAGATTTTATTTTGTATTAAATATCACACGTGTAATTATTCTCTAATAGGCTATATTATAATTATGTATGGTCAAACTTAAAACAGAACATGGCTTTCTATATTGGGAAAAGATAACTCTAAATATTGTTGTTCACATTTAGCTTAAATCAAATGTATATTTGGTTGCCTTTTAGGAACGAGTTCTTCAACAAATACAAAAGAGACGTTGAATGTATTTCACTATTTTGAATAATAGACTAAATACAAATACAAATACAAAATTAAAAATAGAACATGGAGAAGTTGTAATTAAACCAACACACCAAACAAATGGAGCACGAAATGCATTATTCAATGCCTTTTTCCCAATTAAAATAATTGTTTTTATAATGGCAGATTTTAATAAAACAACCTGAAATGAAAAGAAAAGCTAGGGTTTTGACGGGGATGAGCAATATCTTGCTTAATGGTGTTTTAACAGTGCATCTAATATGGCTGTCTACATGTTTGGTGAACTGTCTAGTCAAAAGGTGAGTCCAAAAACCCGCTGAGGAGTATCAGATGCATTCATACAATAGAATGATGAAGGCTATTAGAAAAATGTAATTACATTTACATTACATTTTACATTTGACATTTTAGTCATTTAGCAGACGCTCTTATCCAGAGCGACTTACAGTTAGTGAGGGCATACATTTTACCAAATAAATACATAATTTATTGGGGGCAGGTAGCTTAGTGGGCGGCAGGTAGCTTAGTGGTTAAGAGCGTTGTGCCAGTAACCGAAAGGTCGCTGGTTCTAATCCCCGAGCCGACTAGGTGACAAATCTGTCGATGTGCCCTTGAGCAAGGCACTTAACCCTAATTGCTCCTGTAAATCGCTCTGGATAAGAGCGTCTGCTAAATTACAAAAAAATTAAAAATACATTAAAATAATGAGAACTGATAATTGCTGTCTGTCGACGGAGAGATTGTCATCCTTAACTATGCGTAAAGTTCTGTTTGTGTGTGTATGTGATGCCCAATAAAGGACCATTAGAGCGCCCTCCTTCTCCTACCGTGACACTGTGAAGGAGAGAGACTAGAAGCTGAGAGAGAGATTTTAAACGTCTACATTATTTTAAAACTTTTGTGAGTGTAATGTTTAGTGTTTATTTCCGTTGTTTATTTCCCTTTTTGTTTATTGTCTATTCCACTTGCTTTGGCAATGTAAACACGTTTCCCATGCCAATAAAGCCCTTTGAATTGAATTGAATTGAGAGAGAGAGAGAGAGAGAGAGAGAGAGGAACAGAGGAGCGTGAAAAGGAGGAAAGGGAGGAGAGAGAGAGAGAGAGAGAGAGAGAGAGGAACAGAGGAGCGTGAAAAGGAGGAAAGGGAGGAGAGAGAGAGAGAGAGAGAGAGAGAGAGAGAGAGAGAGAGAACAGAGGAGCGTGAAAAGGAGGAAAGGGAGGAGAGAGAGAGAGAGAGAGAGAGAGAGAGAGAGAGAGAGAGAGAGAGAGAGAGAGAGGAACAGAGGAGCGTGAAAAGGAGGAAAGGGAGGAGAGAGAGGGGAGCGGAAACAGCAGGGCGGTTGACAAGGATTTAGATGCATAGTGCGCGCGCCACGGAGCCATGGGAACTCACTGGGTCAATTAGCTGCGTCTCATAGCCACAAGAACAGAAGACAGACCGACAGACCGGGGGCTCGCGGAGGCCCTGGATGAGGCGGGAAAACGGAACAGCGCACGACAAGAGTGCAGCCTTCAGGACCCCGGAGAGAGGAGACTGACCGCCTTGCGCCAGGATGCAGGGTCTGAGCTCGCGAGCCCACGCTTTCTCGGTGGAAGCACTCGTCGGTAAAACGATCAAGAGGATGAAGGAGGAGAACGGGAAGGACTCGAGCTCACCGGGAGACACAGAGACGGAGACAAGCCCCGTTCGGCAGGAGACAGAGGAACAAGGTCGGTCGAAAAAACAGTACAGTGTAATGGAGTGTTATTTTTGCTTCTTCTGAGAAGCACTGTCCAAGTTGTAAAATAGAAAACAACAACTTGTTTTGTGGCCTTGTATTGAGTTAGTAGGACTATTGATGACGCATTCCTAGCGTTTTTCACTTCAATAGTTTATCAAATGTTTTCATTAAAGGAAACAGCTGAAAGCTTACACTTAAATGGAATCAAGCCAGTAGCATTCTACATGTTCAGGAGACAACAGTTCTAATGTATCAACATTTACATTACATTTATCAACAATATAGAATGTCTTAAACTGTTCCTTTACTCAAAAAAGTATGAAAAATGTATGCACTCACTAACTGTAAGTCGCTCTGGATAAGAGCGTCTGCTAAATGACTAAAATGTAAAATGTAAATGTAAAAAGATTACCCAAAGGACCAGAGAAGGAAGGCTGGTAACACGCCGAGAAGGCCGGGAGAGAGCGACTCTGAACCGGGGAGAGAAGAAAGGAGAAGACCGGGAGAGAGTGACTCTAACCCGGGTAGAGAGGAGAGAGAGGTCCGGGTGGAGCTCCAGGGGTCGGATCTGTGGACCAGGTTTCATGAGATTGGGACAGAGATGATCATTACCAAAGCGGGCAGGTAAAACTGACACCTTCACACGCCTACCAAACTGTCAAATTACAGACCTTCACACAAGCTAACTAAACTAGGTCAAACTCAGGCCTTTACACATTAACACACAGTAGCCAATACACTACACTATAGACCAACACTAATCAAACTGATTTACAGTATGAGGATAATAAACATGTTGCACTTGCAAAAACATACATTATACATTTTTGTCATTTAGCAGACGCTCTTATCCAGAGCGACTTACAGTTAGTGAGTGCATACATTTTTCATACTGGCACCCCGTGGGAAACGAACCCACAACCCTGGCGTTGCAAGCGCCATGCTCTACCAAATGAGCTACAGGACTATAGCCTATTATTTGATTGATGTTACGACATCTTTACAGCTATATCTACAGTTAGAGAAGGGTATTTTCGTTTTATAAGATGACAGAGAAATTAAATGTACAATTTACTGCAGCCTTTAAACTATTGAGTGTTTATTTATTTTCACCAATAGAAAGACCGTTTTTACACAGTTGAAAAACACAACAACAGTATGTGTAGGAGGGGAAAATGCCAAAAGGGCTTGTCAAGTAGTTATTTTACAGGGTCAGTACACCCCGTAAAAAAAAAATGAGGATACGTTTTTATCATTTTATAAAAGGCCATTGGAATTTTTTGAAATATTTTAGGGTTGCATTTTTTCATAGTAATTCTATAACTTTATATTATTTGACTCTTATCATATAATTAACAATTTGCATGCTTTATTCTTCAGGAATTGGAGCTCTGTTATTTTGTAATTACATTTATGGGTAATCTTGTAATTTAAACTCTTTGCATATTCTTTAACATTTTCACGATAACATTTTCATAAAAGCACGTTATTATATATCGGCTAAACATTTCATGACTTGTTATAAATTATATTATCTCTGTTGCTGCAAAGTTATTTTTAAACATTTGATGGTCGTTTTTATGAGAAGAGTAATACATCTCGTCAGAATGCCCTCGTGGCCTCAGAGTTTCACCTTGACTGAGGTCCGCAGCATCTCTTTCTCTGGTCTTACATTGCCAACGAATTTAACTGACGCATCAAAACACTGATTATTTATTTATTTACATTCATCAGACGCTCTTATCCAGAGAGATTTACAGGAGCAATTAGGGTTAAGTGCCTTGCTCAAGGCCACATAGACGGATGTTTCACGTAGTCGGCTCAGGGATTAGAACCAGCGACCTTCCGGTTAATGGCACAACGCTCTTAACCACTGAGCTACCTGCCGCCCCCTGATCGCTGCTTGTTTTATCAGTTCTCCACAGCAGTTGATATTTAATAACATTATGGATTAAATTAAATATGCTGTTATATGATGAGGATTTTAGCGCATGTATATCTACTTTAAACTCTGTGTGTGTGTTTTCTACAGGAGGATGTTCCCGTCCTTGCGCGTGAAGGTGCGTAACCTGGACCCGTGCCAGCAGTACTACATCGCCATGGACGTCATGCCCGTCGACTCCAAACGATACAGGTAGACCCTAAACGTATATGTAGCCTACAATTATAAATTGCACGAAAGGAAATTGTCTCCTATTTTAGAAACTTACTTTAAAACCAGCGCATTATTGCATTAATAGGTCTAGCCTACATGTATTTCCTTTGTTTCTTCATTTCTCTCAAATGAAGCTACAAACTCTACTCAATTTCTATACTGTAAATCAAACATTTTACCCAATTGGCCCAGCGTCGTCCGGATTTAGCCGGTGCAGGCCGTCATAGTAAATAAGAATTGGTTCTTGACTGACTTGCCTAGTTAAATAAAGGTAAAACAACTATAATAAAAAACAAACAATTCATGAGTACAGTGTGACAGCAGCGGTGCTTGGGTAAAATCACTGGGGAAGCCAAGCTAGGGGAAAAAAGCCATATTACAACCAATGTGTTGTGATAATTGCGTTGGTTGCTCTATAACCTGTCAGTTCATATGCCTTGCTACCGTGATAGGCCTAAGGCTGAGACAATAAGTTTCAAGTTTCAATGTCACATGCACAAGTACAGTGAAATGCTGTTCTTGCAAACTCAAAACCCATCAATGCAATAATTAATAACAATTTATTTCTAAAAAAAAACACACAAAAACAAGAGAATAAAAAATTAGAAATATTAAATAAACAATACCATAGTAAGTAAGCATACTATATACAGGAAATATTTAAAAAGTCAGTTCCAATACCATAGTAAGTAAATATCATGGTCAATCTAGTCAATATTTCAGAAATGTTCGGTCCACTAAACAACTATTGATTTAGAACACCGGAGAGTTACCGCAAGTTGCAAAGAAAACAGGAGCTGCCTCCACTATTCCAGCACCATTTCAACTTCAACATCATCAAATCACCTATACTTAGTCTAATACAGTGACAACTAAAAGATTCCAAAAACAATTTAGTAATCAATGTGAGCTAAATACTATGTGGCTGTCCATGGCACTGATTGCTGTGTGTGTTTAAGTAGAAAAAACATGTTGACTCACCCTACTTGTAGAGAAACACCAATGCCATCCTCCTCTTTCATATTGCCTAAACGCTCTATGACTCTGTCACACAGTACACCCTTTTAGTTTTGGTTGTCCTCGGCTACCTGACTAAAACACTTGCTCGCTAGCCTAACTTCCTTTCATGGGCAATGATTAGCCAGCTAGTTAACATTAGCCTTCTACATCTAGCTACATATTGAACTTCCATCCTCTCAGTCCAGGGGCACAATGTATTAATTAATGGTTGGATCAGAATTGCCGTTATAATCATTGGCCAGGAAGGAGAATTAAGTAAAACCACAAGTCCAACTCCCTGTCTCCATCCATGGCTAATTTAGGAAAAGGCCAATTGTAGCTAGCTGGCTAGCCACCGGAGGACAAAACACAATGAGATGCAACAATTCAATTTTGTTTTATGTCAATGAGGTTTGGCTTTTGATGTGAAATCCAAACTGGCTTCCGTAAAAAAAATTGTTTTGGTGTGCAAGGACCATTCACAGTTGAGTTCACTCAGTTTAGCTCAAAGCTGATTGGCTATTATTGTATAATTTATTTATCAAGGGAGGCCAAATGATTGCTGGCTTCCCTTGCATTTAATGCTAAGGGCGGCAACAATGTCATACTCTTTTTCGCCACACAGCATCAGATAGATGGGCTACACATACAGAGACAGAGGGGGCGCTGTTTCACTCACTCGGATGCTTTCTCCGGTGAGAGACATTCAGCAAATTAAAGGAACATTATGAAACACAGAGAGACGAAAGATACATTATTGTATATGTTTTTTCCCTTAATCTTGGCAATTTTTTTTGGGTAAGCCTGGCTTTCCTTAGCATCCATGAATACACGCCACTGGAGGGTGAAGGGGTATATAAAATACAGCCTAAATATAGTGACAAAAATGTTTGACTTAGAAAGTCAGTTACTTCAGGCCAAACTCTTATGGCATAGCTTTGTAAGAGGAGAACTCTGTGGTCACAACTCATTATTAGTCTTTTCACCTGTTGTTGGTGAAGCCAACTTCTCAACTCTGTGTGGACAATAGAGTGGAAGTAGTGGATATTGTTTTCTGTTGTATTCAGGTATGTGTACCACAGCTCCCAGTGGATGGTGGCGGGAAACACAGACCACTCGTGCATCGCGCCTCGCCTTTACCTGCACCCCGACTCCCCGTGCGTGGGCGAGACTTGGATGCGTCAGGTGATCAGCTTCGACCGGGTCAAACTGACTAACAACGAGATGGAGGACAAGGGACACGTAGGTCACGTCTCTATTTCTGGTCTACTATCATTTCACCTGCTATGTTCTATTACAATCTGACTGCTAATCTATATGACTTTATTACACATGGCTGGAATGCTGTTTTAGCCAATCAGCATCCAGGATCCAAACTACCAGGTTTAGAAATACTATTATAATCCGGGTAGTGTGGGTCCTGGATGCTGATTGGCTGAAAGCCGTGGTATATCAGACAACATACCATGGGTATGATGCAACATTTTCTAATAATGTTGTTAACCAGTTTATAATATAATGACTTGTTTACTGTTCCAAGAATGTTGGTAACCAGTTTAAAATAGAATGACTTGTTTAGTGTTCTAATAATGCTGGTAACTAGTTTATAATAGAATGACTTGTTTAGTGTTCTAATAATGCTGGTAACTAGTTTATAATAGAATGACTTGTTTAGTGTTCTAATAATGCTGGTAATTAGTTTATAATAGAATGACTTGTTTAGTGTTCTAATAATGCTGGTAACTAGTTTATAATAGAATGACCCTAACCCTAACCCTAGTTTCTAATAGCAATAAGGCTCCTCTGGGGTTTGTGGTATGTGGCCAATATATCATGACTAAGGGCTGTATCCAGGGAGTCCACGTTGCCCTTAGCCATGGTGTTTCGGCCATATACAACACCTCCTTAATGCTTAATATATTCTATCACTGTATTTTATGGGTCAAGAGCAAACAATTTACTGAAAGAGGTTTCGAACTATCTGAGAAGAGAAACAGTTTTGTTAGAAAAAAGGCTATAGTCACGATGAAAGTTCTTTTAAAATGGCTACTGAATGGTGATGATGTTTGGTATGTTTGTCTGGGATTTGGGGGTTGTTATTGGTTGACCTGCTCTAAGGTCTGCACATCTTACAGACTGTATTTAATGACAGTTGGTTGTTATATAATCATGTATGAAGTTCAGAAACCTCCTAAACACAACATACATGACCAAAATGCATGTAATATCTATGTTGTGCTGATTGACATCACATTGCCATCCTTCTCTAAACAACTCTCTTGGTCCAGATCATTCTACAGTCGATGCATAAGTACAAGCCTCGCGTCCATGTGATCCGCCACGACCCCCGGCTGGACCTATCAAAGATCCCTTCGCTGCCAACTGAGGGTATGGCCAGCTTCTCCTTCCCAGAGACAGAGTTCACCACCGTGACAGCCTATCAGAACCAACAGGTACATACTGTCAGCAAGTCAGAACCAATAGGTACTGCCTTAACCAATCAGAACCAACAGACAGTTACTGTGTCAGCCAATCAGAACACACAATCAGAACCAATAGGTAGTTAACTTAGTTATTGACAATATGAATGATGATTACTGCTAACACAGTAGAATGGATCAGGAGGACTGGCTTCACTGTGGTCTAAACTAGAAACTCAGTAGAATAGATCAGGAGGACTGGCTTCGCTGTGGTCTAAACTAGAAACTCAGTAGAATGGATCAGGAGGACTGGCTTCACTGTGGTCTAAACTAGAAACTCAGTAGAATGGATCAGGAGGACTGGCTTCACTGTGGTCTAAATTAGAAATTCAGTAGAATGGATCAGGAGGACTGGCTTCGCTGTGGTCTAAACTAGAAACTCAGTAGAATAGATCAGGAGGACTGGCTTCACTGTGGTCTAAACTAGAACCTCAGTAGAATGGATCAGGAGGACTGGCTTCACTGTGGTCTAAACTAGAAACTCAGTAGAATGGATCAGGAAGACTGGCTTCACTGTGGTCTAAACTAGAAACTCAGTAGAATGGATCAGGAAGACTGGCTTCACTGTGGTCTAAACTAGAAACTCAGTAGAATGGATCAGGAGGACTGGCTTCACTGTGGTCTAAACTAGAAACTCAGTAGAATGGATCAGGAGGACTGGCTTCGCTGTGGTCTAAACTAGAAACTCAGTAGAATGGATCAGGAGGACTGGCTTCACTGTGGTCTAAACTAGAACCTCAGTAGAATGGATCAGGAGGACTGGCTTCACTGTGGTCTAAACTAGAAACTCAGTAGAATGGATCAGGAGGACTGGCTTCGCTGTGGTCTAAACTAGAAACTCAGTAAAAATGGATCAGGAGGACTGGCTTCGCTGTGGTCTAAACTAGAAACTCAGTAGAATGGATCAGGAGGACTGGCTTCACTGTGGTCTAAACTAGAACCTCAGTAGAATGGATCAGGAGGACTGGCTTCACTGTGGTCTAAACTAGAAACTCAGTAGAATGGATCAGGAGGACTGGCTTCGCTGTGGTCTAAACTAGAAACTCAGTAAAAATGGATCAGGAGGACTGGCTTCGCTGTGGTCTAAACTAGAAACTCAGTAGAATGGATCAGGAGGACTGGCTTCACTGTGGTCTAAACTAGAAACTCAGTAGAATGGATCAGGAGGACTGGCTTCGCTGTGGTCTAAACTAGAAACTCAGTAGAATGGATCAGGAGGACTGGCTTCACTGTGGTCTAAACTAGAACCTCAGTAGAATGGATCAGGAGGACTGGCTTCACTGTGGTCTAAACTAGAAACTCAGTAGAATGGATCAGGAGGACTGGCTTCGCTGTGGTCTAAACTAGAAACTCAGTAGAATGCATCAGGAGGACTGGCTTCGCAGTGGTCTAAATTAGAAACTCAGTAGAATGGATCAGGAGGACTGGCTGTGTGTGTGTGTGTGTCTGTGTGTGTCTGTGTGTGTGTTTGTGTGTCTGTGTGTGTTTGTTTGTGTGTCTGTGTGTGTGTGTGTGTGTGTGTGTGTGTGTGTCTGTGTGTGTGTCTGTGTGTGTGTGTGTGTGTGTGTCTGTGTGTGTGTCTGTGTGTGTGTTTGTGTGCGTGTGTGTGTGTGTCTGTGTGTGTGTGTGTGTGTGTGTGTGTGTGTGTGTGTGTGTGTGTGTGTCTGTGTGTGTGTGTGTGTGTGTGTGTGTGTGTCTGTGTGTGTGTGTGTGTGTGTGTGTGTGTGTGTGTGTGTGTGTGTGTCTGTGTGACCGTGGTGTTGGCTGTGGTCCCTGCAGTAACAGAAGTCTATCGGGGATTGGCAGCAGCTCTCTTCATCAGGGTCCGCTTCACTAATGCTGGACGTGTAATAATATAGAAACACACACAGACACCATCATGGTCTGTTTTACCATAGCTCCTACTAAACCAAGCTAAGGACAGTGACTGTGGAAACCATAGCTCCTACTAAACCAAGCTCAGGACAGTGACTGTGGAAACCATAGCTCTTACTAAACCAAGCTCAGGACAGTGACTGTGGAAACCATAGCTCCTACTAAACCAAGCTCAGGACAGTGACTGTGGAAACCATAGCTCTTACTAAACCAAGCTCAGGACAGTGACTGTGGAAACCATAGCTCCTACTAAACCAAGCTCAGGACATTATTCTAGAGACCAGAGAGTGACCAGGCTGGCTAAGGATGGCTGACTGTCAAACACCAACACACTCCTTGTGTGTGTGTGTGTATGTGTATGTGTGTATGTGTGTGTGTGTGTTTGTGTGTGTGTGTGTGTGTGTGTGTATGTATTTGTGTGTGTGTTCGAGTGTGTTCGAGTGGGTTCGAGTGTGTTCGAGTGTGTGTGTGTTCGGGTGTGTGTGTGTCCTGTTTGAAATGGCTGGCTGCCAAGGTGGCTGTAAGGATTTGTAATCCCAGAGGGTGTGGCCTACAGCCTCCAGCTCCCAGCAGCCCTCAGCTCAGCGCTATAAACGGACTGAGGAGGTTGTTGTTGTCTTAACAGCTCACGCCTCCAAACACCTTACATGACTAATAACATGACATCACTGTAGCTACATTACTGCTATCATCACATCACTGTATATTACTACTATCATCACATCACTGTATATTACTACTATCATCACATCACTGTAGCTACATTACTACTATCATCACATCACTGTATTTACATTACTACTATCATCACATCACTATAGCTACATTACTACTATCACCACATCACTGTAGCTACATTACTACTATCATCACATCACTGTAGCTACATTACTACTATCATCACATCACTGTAGCTACATTACTACTATCATCACATCACTGTAGCTACATTACTACTATCATCACATCACTGTAGCTACATTACCACTATCATCACATCACTGTAGCTACATTACTACTATCATCACATCACTGTATATTACTAATATATTCACATCACTATAGCTACATTACTACTATCATCACATCACTGTAGCTACATTACTACTATCATCACATCACTGTAGCTACATTACTGCTATCATCACATCACTGTATATTACTACTATCATCACATCACTGTATATAACTACTATCATCACATCACTGTAGCTACATTACTACTATCATCACATCACTGTATTTACATTACTACTATCATCACATCACTATAGCTACATTACTACTATCACCACATCACTGTAGCTACATTACTACTATCATCACATCACTGTAGCTACATTACTACTATCATCACATCACTGTAGCTACATTACTACTATCATCACATCACTGTATATTACTAATATATTCACATCACTATAGCTACATTACTACTATCATCACATCACTGTATATTACTATTATATTCACATCAATGTAGCTACATTACTACTATCATCACATCACTGTATATTACTACTATCATCACATCACTGTATATTACTACTATATTCACATCACTATAGCTACATTACTACTATCATCACATCACTGTAGCTACATTACTACTATAATCACATCACTGTAGCTACATTACTACTATCATCACATCACTGTATATTACTACTATTATCACATCACTGTATATTACTACTATCATCACATCACTGTAGCTACATTACTACTATCATCACATCACTGTATTTACATCACTACTATCACCACATCACTGTAGCTACATTACTACTATCATCACATCACTGTAGCTGCATTACTACTATCATCACATCACTGTAGCTACATTACTACTATCATCACATCACTGTAGCTACATTACTACTATCATCACATCACTGTAGCTACATTACTACTATCATCACATCACTGTAGCTACATTACTACTATCATCACATCACTGTATATTACTAATATATTCACATCACTATAGCTACATAACTACTATCATCACATCACTGTATATTACTACTATATTCACATCAATGTAGCTACATTACTACTATCATCACATTACTGTATATTACTACTATCATCACATCACTGTATATTACTACTATATTCACATCACTATAGCTACATTACTACTATCATCACATCACTGTAGCTACATTACTACTATAATCACATCACTGTAGCTACATTACTACTATCATCACATCACTGTATTTACATTACTACTATATTCACATCACTATAGCTAAATTACTACTATACTCACATCACTTTAGCTACATTACTACTATCATCACATCACTGTATTTACATTACTACTATATTCACATCACTATAGCTACATTACTACTATATTCATATCACTGTAACTACATTACTACTATCATCACATCACTGTATATTACTACTATCATCACATCACTATAGCTACATTACTACTATCATCATATCACTGTATATTACTACTATCATCACATCACTGTATATTACTACTATCATCACATCGCTGTATATTACTACTATCATCACATCACTATAGCTACATTACTACTATCATCACATCACTGTATTTACATTACTACTATCAACACATCACTATAGCTACATTACTACTATCATCACATCACTGTAGCTACATTACTACTATCATCACATCACTGTAGCTACATTACTACTATCATCACATCACTGTAGCCACATTACTACTATCATCACATCACTGTAGCTACATTAATACTATCATCACATCACTGTAGCTACATTACTACTATATTTACATCACTGTATTTACATTACTACTATCATCACATCACTGTAGCTACATTACCACTATCATCACATCACTGTAGCTACATTACTACTATCATCACATCACTGTAGCTACATTACTACTATCATCACATCCTGTAGCTACATTACTACTATCATCACATCACTGTAGCTACATTACTACTATCATCACATCACTGTATATTACTAATATATTCACATCAATGTAGCTACATTACTACTATCATCACATCACTGTATATTACTACTATATTCACATCAATGTAGCTACATTACTACTATCATCACATCACTGTATATTACTATTATCATCACATCACTGTATATTACTACTATATTCACATCACTATAGCTACATTACTACTATCATCACATCACTGTAGCTACATTACTACTATAATCACATCACTGTAGCTACATTACTACTATCATCACATCACTGTATTTACATTACTACTATATTCACATCACTATAGCTACATTACTACTATAATCACATCACTGTAGCTACATTACTACTATCATCACATCACTGTATTTACATTACTACTATATTCACATCACTATAGCTACATTACTACTATATTCATATCACTGTAACTACATTACTACTATCATCACATCACTGTATATTACTACTATCATCACATCACTATAGCTACATTACTACTATCATCATATCACTGTATATTACTACTATCATCACATCACTGTATATTACTACTATCATCACATCACTGTATATTACTACTATCATCACATCACTGTAGCTACATTACTACTATCATCACATCACTGTAGCTACATTACTACTATAATCACATCACTGTAGCTACAGTACTGCTATCATCACATCACTGTATATAACTACTATCATCACATCACTGTATATTACTACTATATTCACATCACTGTACATTACTAATATCATCACATCACTGTAGCTACATTACTACTATCATCACATCACTGTAGCTACATTACTACTATCATCACATCACTGTAGCTACATTACTACTATATTCACATCACTGTAACTACATTACTACTATATTCACATCACTATAGCTACATTACTACTATCATGATGTCACTGTAGCTACATTACTACTATCATCATATCAGTGTATATTACTACTATCATCACATCACTGTAGCTACATTACTACTATATTCACATCCCTGTAGCTACATTACTACTATCATCACATCACTGTAACTACATTACTACTATCATCACATCACTATAGCTACATTACTACTATCATCACATCACTGTATTAACATTACTACTATATTCACATCACTATAGCTACATTACTACTATATTCATATCACTGTAACTACATTACTACTATCATCACATCACTGTATATTACTACTATCATCACATCACTATAGCTACATTATTACTATCATCATATCACTGTATATTACTACTATCATCACATCACTGTATATTACTACTATCATCACATCACTGTAGCTACATTACTACTATCATCACATCACTGTATATTACTACTATCATCACATCACTATAGCTACATTACTACTATCATCATATCACTGTATATTACTACTATCATCACATCACTGTATATTACTACTATCATCACATCGCTGTATATTACTACTATCATCATATCACTATAGCTACATTACTACTATCATCACATCACTGTATTTACATTACTACTATCAACACATCACTATAGCTACATTACTACTATCATAACATCAATGTAGCTACATTACTACTATCATCACATCACTGTAGCTACATTGCTACTATCATCACATCACTGTAGCTACATTACTACTATCATCACATCACTGTAGCTACATTACTACTATCATCACATCACTGTAGCTACATTACTACTATATTTACATCACTGTATTTACATTACTACTATCATCACATCACTGTAGCTACATTACTACTATCATCACATCACTGTAGCTACATTACTACTATCATCACATCACTGTAGCTACATTACTACTATCATCACATCACTGTATATTACTAATATATTCACATCAATGTAGCTACATTACTACTATCATCACATCACTGTATATTACTACTATATTCACATCAATGTAGCTACATTACTACTATCATCACATCACTGTATATTACTACTATCATCACATCACTGTATATTACTACTATATTCACATCACTATAGCTACATTACTACTATCATCACATCACTGTAGCTACATTACTACTATAATCACATCACTGTAGCTACATTACTACTATCATCACATCACTGTATTTACATTACTACTATATTCACATCACTATAGCTACATTATTACTATAATCACATCACTGTAGCTACATTACTACTATCATCACATCACTGTATTTACATTACTACTATATTCACATCACTATAGCTACATTACTACTATATTCATATCACTGTAACTACATTACTACTATCATCACATCACTGTATATTACTACTATCATCACATCACTATAGCTACATTACTACTATCATCATATCACTGTATATTACTACTATCATCACATCACTGTATATTACTACTATCATCACATCACTGTATATTACTACTATCATCACATCACTGTAGCTACATTACTACTATCATCACATCACTGTAGCTACATTACTACTATAATCACATCACTGTAGCTACAGTACTGCTATCATCACATCACTGTATATAACTACTATCATCACATCACTGTATATTACTACTATATTCACATCACTGTACATTACTAATATCATCACATCATTGTAGCTACATTACTACTATCATCACATCACTGTAGCTACATTACTACTATCATCACATCACTGTAGCTACATTACTACTATATTCACATCACTGTAACTACATTACTACTATATTCACATCACTATAGCTACATTACTACTATCATGATGTCACTGTAGCTACATTACTACTATCATCATATCAGTGTATATTACTACTATCATCACATCACTGTAGCTACATTACTACTATATTCACATCCCTGTAGCTACATTACTACTATCATCACATCACTGTAACTACATTACTACTATCATCACATCACTGTAGCTACATTACTACTATCATCACATCACTGTATTAACATTACTACTATATTCACATCACTATAGCTACATTACTACTATATTCATATCACTGTAACTACATTACTACTATCATCACATCACTGTATATTACTACTATCATCACATCACTATAGCTACATTATTACTATCATCATATCACTGTATATTACTACTATCATCACATCACTGTATATTACTACTATCATCACATCACTCTAGCTACATTACTACTATCATCACATCACTGTAGCTACATTACTACTATAATCACGTCACTGTAGCTACAGTACTGCTATCATCACATCACTGTATATTACTACTATCATCACATCACTGTATATTACTACTATATTCACATCACTGTACATCACTACTATCATCACATCACTGTAGCTACATTACTACTATCATCACATCACTGTAGCTACATTACTACTATCATCACATCACTGTAGCTACATTACTACTATCATCACATTACTGTAGCTACATTACTAATATCATCACATCACTGTAGCTACATTACTACTATCATCACATCACTGTAGCTACATTACTACTATCATCACATCACTGTAGCTACATTACTACTATCATCACATCACTGTAGCTACATTACTACTATCATCACATCACTGTATATTACTTCTATATTCACATCACTGTAGCTACATTACTACTATCATCACATCACTGTAGCTACATTACTACTATCATCACATCACTGTAGCTACATTACTACTATCATGATGTCACTGTAGCTACATTACTACTATCATCACATCACTGTAGCTACATTACTACTATATTTACATCACTGTATTTACACTACTACTATCATCACATCACTGTAGCTACATTACTACTATATTCACATCACTATAGCTACATTACTACTATCATCACATCACTATAGCTACATTACTACTATCATCACATCACTATAGCTACATTACTACTATCATCACATCACTGTAGCTACATTACTACTATCATGATGTCACTGTAGCTACATTACTACTATCATCACATCACTATAGCTACATTACTACTATCATCACATCACTGTAGCTACATTACTACTATCATCACATCGGTGTATATTACTACTATCATCACATCACTGTAGCTACATTACTACTATATTCACATCACTGTATATTACTACTATCATCACATCACTGTATATTACTACTATCATCACATCACTGTACATTGCTACTATCATCACATCACTGTACATTACTACAATCAGATCAGCAGGGTCAAATAATAATCACAGTGGTTGTAGACAGGTCAGTACCTCAGGAGTAAATGTCAGTTGGCTTTTCATAGCCGATCATTCAGAGTTCAATACAGCAGGTGCGGAAGAGAGAGTTGAAAACAGCAGGTCTGGGACAAGGTAGCACGTCCGGTGAACAGGTCAGGGTTCCCTAGCTGCAGGCAGAACAGTTGAAACTGGAGCAGCAGCACGACCAGGTGGACTGGGGACAGCCAGGAGTCATCAGGCCAGGTAGTCCTGAGGCATGGTCCTAGGGCTCAGATCCTCCGGGAGGGAAGGGGGAGAGAGAGAATTAGAGGGAGCATACTTAAATTCACACAGGACACCAGATAAGACAGGAAAATAACACCAGATATAACAGACTGACCCTAGCCCCCCGGCACATAGACTATTGCAGCATAGATACTGGAGGCTGAGACAGGGGGGGTCGGGAGACACTGTGGCCCCGTCCGACAATTCCCCCGGACAGGGCCAACCAGGCAGGATATAACCCCACCCACTTTGCCAAAGCACAGCCCCCACACCACTAGAGGGATATCAACAGACCACCAACCTACTACCCTGAGACAAGGCTGAGTATAGCCCACGAAGATCTCCTCCACTGCATGAGCCAGAGGGGGAGCAAAACCGGACAGGAAGATCACGTCTGTGACTCAACCCACTCAAGTGACGCACCCCTCCTAGGGACGGCATGGAAAGCACCAGTAAGCCAGTGACTCAGCCCCCGTAACAGGGTCAGAGGCAGAGAATCCCAGTGGAGAGAGTGGAGCCGGCCAGGCAGAGACAGCAAGGGCAGTTCGTCTCTCCAGTGCCTTGCCGTTCACCTTTGCACCCCTGGGCCAGACTACACTCAATCATAGGACCTACTGAAGAGACGAGTCTTCAGTAAAGACTTAAAGGTCGAGACCGAGTCTGCGTCTCTCACATGGATAGGAAGACCATTCCATAAACATGGAGCTCTATAGGAGAAAGCCCTGCCTCCAGCTGTTTGCTTAGAAATCCTAGGGCCAATAAGGAGGCCTGCTTCTTGTGATGATCTCCTTCCAGACAGACATCAGGGACTGTAACATACTCTGTTTCACAGAATCATGGCTCTCTGCGGATATACTGTCCTTGTCCATACAGCCAGCTGGGTTCTCAGTACATCTCGCAGACAGGAATCAAAAACTCTCCAGGAAGAAGAAAGGCGGAGGTGTATTTTTTATGATTAACTATTCATGGTGTGATTGTGGTAACGTACAGGAACTCAAATCCTTTTGTACACCCGACCTAGAATACCTCAATCAAATGCCTCCCGAGATAATTATTTTCGGTCATCGTCACAGACGTGTATTTTCCCCCTCAAGGAACTGCACTGGACTTTGTGCAAACTGGAAACCGCATATCCTGAGGCCGCATTTATTGTAGCTGGGGACTTTAATAAAGCAAATCTAAGGAAAACGCTACTGAAGTTCTATCAACACATTGCCTGCAGTACGCTTCAAAAACTCTCAACCATTGTTACTGTCCCTTCTGGGATGGCTACAAGGCCCTCCCCTGCCCTCCAGAGTTGGCTCTGAGAATAACATTGACATATACACACACAAAAAAAAACATGGATAGATGCCGGCATTCGCGCAAAACTGAAAGCGTGAACCACCGCATTTAACCACGGCAAGGAATATGGTTGAATTCAAACAGTCCAGTTATGCCCTCTGTAAGGCAATCAAACAGGCCAAACATCAGTACAGACACAACGGCTCAGACACGAGACGTATGTGGCACAGACTCCAGACAATCATGGAATACAAAGGGAAAACCAGCCATGTTGCAGATGCCGATTTCTTACTTCCGGACAAGCTAAACAGCTTCTTCATTCACTTAGAGGATAACACAGTGCCGCCGACACGGGCCGCTCCCTAGGACTGTGAGCTCTCCTTCCCTGACCCCTGCTACTGGGGTCACTGTGACCAGGCAGTGACTGTGGAAACCATAGCTCCTACTAAACCATGTAGGTCATATTCCTATCCCTCTGCCTGTCCTGATCTTTTGTTTGTGCTGTCAGATCACCAAGCTGAAGATTGACAGGAACCCGTTCGCTAAGGGCTTCAGAGATCCAGGCCGGAACAGGTAAACAAACACTGCTATAGATAAACACTTTGTTAGAGCATCTACATCACACCTTATTCTCTATATAGTGCACTATTGTAACACTTCTGATCCCGCTCTCTCTGTGTAGGGGTGTGTTGGATGGGCTGCTGGAGTCCTATCCCTGGAGAAATCCCCTCAGTCTGGAGTTGAAACCTTTTACTCTACAGCTGCAAGGTGACTGGCTACTGACAGACCTACTGACAGACCTACTGACAGACCTACTGACAGACCTACTGACAGACCCACTGACAGACCTACTGACAGACCTACTGACCTACTGACAGACCTACTGAGCTACTGACAGACCTACTGACAGACCTACTGACAGACCTACTGACAGACCCACTGACAGACCTACTCACAGACCTACTGACAGACCTACTGACCTACTGACAGACCTACTGACAGACCCACTGACCTACTGACAGACCTACTGACAGACCTACTGACCTACTGACAGACCTACTGACAGACCTACTGACTGACCTACTGACAGACCTACTGACAGACCTACTGACAGACCTACTGACAGACCTACTGACAGACCCACTGACAGACCTACTGACAGACCTACTGACAGACCTACTGACCTACTGACAGACCTACTGACAGACCTACTGACAGACCCACTGACAGACCTACTCACAGACCTACTGACAGACCTACTGACCTACTGACAGACCTACTGACAGACCTACTGACTGACCTACTGACAGACCTACTGACATACCTACTGACAGACCTACTGACAGACCTACTGACAGACCCACTGACCTACTGACAGACCTACTGACAGACCTACTGACTGACCTACTGACAGACCTACTGACAGACCTACAGACCTACTGACAGACCTACTGACAGACCTACTGACCTACTGACAGACCTACTGACAGACCTACTGACTGACCTACTGACAGACCTACTGACATACCTACTGACAGACCTACTGACAGACCTACTGACAGACCCACTGACCTACTGACAGACCTACTGACAGACCTACTGACTGACCTACTGACAGACCTACTGACAGACCCACTGACCTACTGACAGACCTACTGACAGACCTACTGACTGACCCACTGACAGACCTACTGACAGACCCACTGACAGACCTACTGACAGACCTACTGACAGACCTACTGACCTACTGACAGACCTACTGACAGACCCACTGACAGACCTACTGACAGACCTACTGAGCTACTGACAGACCTACTGACAGACCTACTGACAGACCTACTGACAGACCCACTGACAGACCTACTCACAGACCTACTGACAGACCTACTGACAGACCCACTGACCTACTGACAGACCTACTGACAGACCTACTGACAGACCTACTGACAGACCTACTGACTGCCCTACTGACAGACCTACTGACCTACTGACAGACCTACTGACAGACCTACTGACTGACCCACTGACAGACCTACTGACATACCTACTGACAGACCTACTGACCTACTGACAGACCTACTGACAGACCTACTGATAGACCTACTGACCTACTGACCTACTGACAGACCTACTGACAGACCTACTGACCTACTGACAGACCTACAGACAGACCTACTGACAGACCCACTGACCTACTCCAACACTCATTATCACATTAATAACCCTAACAACAACACTGATTATTACATGAATAACCCTAACTCCAACAACAACACTGATTATTACATTAATAACCCTAACTCCAACAACAACACTGATTATTACATTCATAACCCTAACACTAACAACAACACTGATTATATTACATTCAGAACCCTAACACTAACAACAACACCGATTATTACATTAATAACCCTAACAACAACACTGATTATTACATTCAGAACCCTAACACTAACAACAACACCGATTATTACATTAATAACCCTAACAACAACACTGATTATTACATTCAGAACCCTAACACTAACAACAACACCGATTATTACATTAATAACCCTAACAACAACACTGATTATTACATTCAGAAACCTAACACTAACAACAACACTGATTATTACATTCTCTAACAACAACACACAGACAGCTAACTACAACACTATTCATTGTTTTAATAATAACAATACTGTTAACTCAATCACAGACAATACACTGTACAATACAACTCTAGTTATGGTTTTTAATCCAACTCTAGTTATGGTTATGGGCGGCAGGGAGCTTAGTGGTTAAGAGCGTTGTGCCAGTAACCGAAAGGTCGCTGGTTCTAATCCCCGAGCCGACTAGGTGAAAAATCTGTCGATGTGCCCTTGAGCAAGGCACTTAACCCTAATCGCTCTGGATAAGAGCGTCTGCTAAATGACTAAAATGTAATGGTTGTTAATTTAACTCTAGTTATGATTGTTAATCTAACTCTAGTTATGGTTGTTAATCTAACTGTAGTTATGGTTGTTCATCTAACAAAAGGTATGGTTGTTAATCTTGTTGTGTTGTCTTGTTGTCTCATCAGGAGGGAGCTGTGGGTCTCCAGGCAACTGCACTTCTCCTCTGAAGAGCCTTGTCCCTCTCTCCTGTCCTCCATCCTCTCACCCCTTCACCCTCTCCTCCTTCTCCTGCCCCGACACCAGCCTGCACTCCTTCAGTATTCCCCTCTGCTGCAAGACCTCCCCCTTCTCCCCCTTCTCCCCCATCTCCCCCTTGCCGGCCAGACCCTACCCCTCCCCCCGGCGTTACTCCCCCCTGCCTCTCGTCCTCTCGGCCCTGCAGGGGAAGAAGGCTTCAGGCTGCAGTGCTCTGTGTCTTCAGGGGGGCGTTCCCGGACATCCTCCCAGCCTGCAGCCACACCCCCTACAGGCCCCTCCCTCTCCCCTGTACTGTCTACACCGCTCCAGTCTACCCATCAACGCTCCCCTCGCTGCTCTCTCACGCCACGCCAAACTGGCTGACAGCACCACGGACTGTCTGCTACACCAAGCTCCCTGGCACACCACCATCAACCACTGCCTCTGACCTCTGACCCCTGACCTTTAACCCCTGACCCCTGACCCCTGACCCCTGACCCCTGACCTCTGACCTCTGACCCCTGACCTCTGACCCCTAGCCCCTGACCCCTGACCCCTGACCCTACATTTCCCTTACCCAAACCTAGCCTCAACACGTAGCCCTTATCCTGGAAACCACAGCACTGTCTCCTGCGCCAGAGAGATGGGAGAATTAGAGGGACCATTCAGTATGTTCTGGACAGACCATCACCATCTACTAAAGCTGTATCAGACCGTCATCTACTTTATGTTATATTTCGTAACTTTTCCTACCCTTCTGCTTTAGCTCTGACTGGTTTCTTTCAGCTGCAGAGTCCAAATGTTGTTTTCTACAAGCAAGCTTTCTGTTTCCTCTGAGCTGTGTATAAATGTCCTCTGTTGTGTGTGTACATGTATAATGTACTGTGTATATCTCAGACCAAACAAACACCAATTATTATTATGCCACTTCATAAAACGCTTTAAAAACACTTTCTGTTGAATTATGGAATCAAATACTATTTTACAGCACTGTTTTGTTGGGCTGTTGGATTCAGTTACACACACACACACACACACACACACACACACACACACACACACACACACACACACACACACACACACACACACACACACACACACACACACACACACACACACACACGCACACACACACACACACGCACACACACAAACGCGTGCACACGCACACTTACACACACACACACAAGCGTGTGCACACGCACACAAACACATAAACACACAAGCGTGTGCACACGCACACGCACACACAAATCAAATGTTAATGGTCACATGCTAACCAACAGGTGTAGACTAACAGGGCCTTCAATGCAGACAGAAATAATAGTAGAGTAAAACAGGCCACCCCTGTCCTCTAGCCAGGACCAATCAGCCAGTTTCCACCCCTGTCCTCTAGCCAGGACCAATCAGCCAGTTTCCACCCCTGTCCTCTAGCCAGGACCATTCAGCCAGTTTCCACCCCTGTCCTCTAGCCAGGACCAATCAGCCAGTTTCCACCCCTGTCCTCTAGCCAGGCCCATTCTGCCAGTTTCCACACCTGTCCTCTAGCCAGGACCATTCAGCCAGTTTCCACCCCTGTCCTCTAGCCAGGACCAACCAGCCAGTTTCCACCCCTGTCCTCTAGCCAGGACCATTCAGCCAGTTTCCACCCCTGTCCTCTAGCCAGGACCATTCAGCCAGTTTCCACCCCTGTCCTCTAGCCAGGACCATTCAGCCAGTTTCCACCCCTGTCCTCTAGCCAGGACCATTCAGCCAGTTTCCACCCCTGTCCTCTTGCCAGGACCATTCAGCCAGTTTCCACCCCTGCCCTCTAGCCAGGCCCATTTTGCCAGTTTCCACTCCTGTCCTCTAGCCATGACCATTCAGCCAGTTTCCACCCCTGCCCTCTTGCCAGGACCATTCAGCCAGTTTCCACCCCTGTCCTCTTGCCAGGACCATTCAGCCAGTTTCCACCCCTGCCCTCTTGCCAGGACCATTCAGCCAGTTTCCACCCCTGCCCTCTAGCCAAGCCCATTCTGCCAGTTCCCAATCCTGTCCTCTAGCCAGAACCATTCTGCCAGTTTCCACGAAGTCCTCTAGCCAGGCCCATTCTGACAGTTTCCACCCCTGTCCTCTAGCCAGGACCATTCTGCCAGTGTCTAACCCTGTCCCCTAGCCAGGCCCATTCTGCCAGTTTCCACCCCTGTCCTCTAGCCAGGCCCATTTTGCCAGTTTCCACCCCTGTCCTCTAGCCAGAGCCATTCTGCCAGTTTCCACCCCTGTCCTCTAGCCAGCCCCATTCTGCCAGTTTCCACGATGTCCTCTAGCCAGGCCCATTCTGCCCGTTTCCACCCCTGTCCTCTAGCCAGGCCCATTCTGCCAGTTTCCACCCCTATCCTCTAGCCAGGCCCATTCTGCCAGTTTCCACCCCTGTCCTCTAGCCAGGCCCATTTGCCAGTTTCCACCCCTATCCTCTAGCCAGGCCCATTTTGCCAGTTTCCACCCCTGTCCTCCAGCCAGGCCCATTTTGCCAGTTTCCACCCCTATCCTCTAGCCAGGCCCATTTTAACAGTTTCCACCCCTGTCCTCTAGCCAGGCCCATTTTGCCAGTTTCCACCCCTGTCCTCTAGCCAAACCCATTCTGCCAGTTTCTACCCTTGTCCTCTAGCCAGGCCCATTCTGCCAGTTTCCTCCCCTGTCCTTTAGCCAGGCCCATTCAGCCAGTTTCCACCCCTGTCCTCTAGCCAGGCCCATTTTGCCAGTTTCCACCCCTATCCTCTAGCCAGGCCCATTTTGCCAGTTTCCACCCCTGTCCTCTAGCCAGGCCCATTTTGCCAGTTTCCACCCCTGTCCTCTAGCCAGGCCCATTTTGCCAGTTTCCACCCCTATCCTCTAGCCAGGCCCATTTGCCAGTTTCCACCCCTGTCCTCTAGCCAGGCCCATTTAGCCAGTTTCCACCCCTGTCCTCTAGCCAAACCCATTCTGCCAGTTTCTACCCCTGTCCTCTAGCCAGGCCCATTCTGCCAGTTTCCACCCCTGTCCTCTAGCCAGGCCAATTCTGTCAGTTTCCACCATGTCCTCTAGACAGACCCATTCTGCCAATTTCCTCCCCTGTCCTCTAGCCAGCCCCATTCAGCCAGTTTCCACCCCTGTCCTCTAGCCATGACCATTCTGCCAGTTTCTACCCCTGTCCTCTAGCCAGGCCCATTCTGCCGGTTTACAATCCTGTCCTCTAGCCAGGCCCACTCTGCCAGTTTCCACGAAGTCCTCTAGCCAGGCCCATTCTGCCAGTTTCCACCCAAATCCTCTAGCCAGGCCCATTCTGCCAGTTTCTACCCCTGTCCTCTAGCCAGGCCCATACTGCCAGTTTCCACTCATGTCCTCTAGCCAGGCCCATTTTGCCAGTTTCCACCCCTGTCCTCTAGCCAGGCCCATTTTGCCAGTTTCCACCCCTATCCTCTAGCCAGGCCCATTTGCCAGTTTCCACCCCTGTCCTCTAGCCAGGCCCATTTAGCCAGTTTCCACCCCTGTCCTCTAGCCAGGCCCATACTGCCAGTTTCCACTCATGTCCTCTAGCCAGACCAATTCTGCCAGTTTCCACCCCTGTCTTCAAGGCAGACCATTTCTGCCAGTTTCCACCCCTGTCCTCTAGCCAGGCCCATTTTGCCAGTTTCCACCCCTATCCTCTAGCCAGGCCCATTTTGCCAGTTTCCACCCCTGTCCTCTAGCCAGGCCCATTTTGCCAGTTTCCACCCCTGTCCTCTAGCCAGGCCCATTTTGCCAGTTTCCACCCCTGTCCTCTAGCCAGGCCCATTTTGCCAGTTTCTAACCCTGTCCTCTAGCCAGGCCCATTTGCCAGTTTCCACCCCTGTCCTCTAGCCAGGCCCATTTTGCCAGTTTCCACCCCTGTCCTCTAGCCAAACCCATTCTGCCAGTTTCTACCCCTGTCCTCTAGCCAGGCCCATTCTGCCAGTTTCCACCCCTGTCCTCTAGCCAGGCCAATTCTGTCAGTTTCCACCATGTCCTCTAGACAGACCCATTCTGCCCGTTTCCACCCCTGTCCTCTAGCCAGGCCCATTCTGCCAGTTTCCACCCTATCCTCTAGCCAGGCCCATTCTGCCAGTTTCCACCCCTGTCCTCTAGCCAGGCCCATTTGCCAGTTTCCACCCCTATCCTCTAGCCAGGCCCATTTTGCCAGTTTCCACCCCTGTCCTCCAGCCAGGCCCATTTTGCCAGTTTCCACCCCTATCCTCTAGCCAGGCCCATTTTAACAGTTTCCACCCCTGTCCTCTAGCCAGGCCCATTTTGCCAGTTTCCACCCCTGTCCTCTAGCCAAACCTATTCTGCCAGTTTCTACCCCTGTCCTCTAGCCAGGCCCATTCTGCCAGTTTCCTCCCCTGTCCTTTAGCCAGGCCCATTCAGCCAGTTTCCACCCCTGTCCTCTAGCCAGGCCCATTTTGCCAGTTTCCACCCCTGTCCTCTAGCCAGGCCCATTTTGCCAGTTTCCACCCCTGTCCTCCAGCCAGGCCCATTTCGCCAGTTTCCACCCCTATCCTCTAGCCAGGCCCATTTGCCAGTTTCCACCCCTGTCCTCTAGCCAGGCCCATTTAGCCAGTTTCCACCCCTGTCCTCTAGCCAAACCCATTCTGCCAGTTTCTACCCCTGTCCTCTAGCCAGGCCCATTCTGCCAGTTTCCACCCCTGTCCTCTAGCCAGGCCAATTCTGTCAGTTTCCACCATGTCCTCTAGACAGACCCATTCTGCCAGTTTCCTCCCCTGTCCTCTAGCCAGCCCCATTCAGCCAGTTTCCACCCCTGTCCTCTAGCCATGACCATTCTGCCAGTTTCTACCCCTGTCCTCTAGCCAGGCCCATTCTGCCGGTTTACAATCCTGTCCTCTAGCCAGGCCCACTCTGCCAGTTTCCACGAAGTCCTCTAGCCAGGCCCATTCTGCCAGTTTCCACCCCTGTCCTGTAGCCAGGACCATTCTGCCAGTTTCCAATCCTGTCCTATAGTCAGGCCCATTCTGCCAGTTTCCACCCAAGTCCTCTAGCCATGCCCATTCTGCCAGTTTCTACCCCTGTCCTCTAGCCAGGCCCATACTGCCAGTTTCCACTCATGTCCTCTAGCCAGGTCCATTCTGCCAGTGTCCACCCCTGTCCTCTAGACAGGGCCATTCTGCCAGTTTCTACACCTATATTCTAGCCAGGTCCATTCTGCCAGTTTCCACACCTGTCCTCTAGCCAAGTCCATTCTGCCAGTTTCCACACCTGTCCTCTAGCCAGGTCCATTCTGCCAGTTTCCACACCTGTCCTCTAGCCAGGTCCATTCTGCCAGTTTCCACACCTGTCCTCTAGCCAGGTCCATTCTGCCAGTTTCCACACCTGTCCTCTAGCCAGGCCCATTCTGCCAGTTTCCACCCAAGTCCTCTAGCCATGCCCATTCTGCCAGTTTCTACCCCTGTCCTCTAGCCAGGCCCATACTGCCAGTTTCCACTCATGTCCTCTAGCCAGGTCCATTCTGCCAGTGTCCACCCCTGTCCTCTAGACAGGGCCATCTGCCAGTTTCTACCCCTGTATTCTAGCCAGGTCCATTCTGCCAGTTTCCACACCTGTCCTCTAGCCAGGTCCATTCTGCCAGTTTCCACACCTGTCCTCTAGCCAGGTCCATTCTGCCAGTTTCCACACCTGTCCTCTAGCCAGGCCCATTCTGCCAGTTTCTACCCCTGTCCTCTAGCCAGGTCCATTCTGCCAGTTTCCACACCTGTCCTCTAGCCAGGTCCATTCTGCCAGTTTCCACACCTGTCCTCTAGCCAGGCCCATTCTGCCAGTTTCTACCCCTGTATTCTAGCCAGGTCCATTCTGCCAGTTTCCACACCTGTCCTCTAGCCAGGGGCATTTTTTCCAGTGTCTACCCCTGTCCTCAAGTCAGGCCCTTTGTGCCAGTTTCTACCCCTGTTCCCTAGCCAGGCCAATTCTACCAGTTTCCACCATGTCCTCTAGCCAGGCCCATTCAGCCAGTTTCCACTCACGTCCTCTAGCCAGGCCCATTCTGACATTTTCCACACCTGTCCTCCAGCCAGGCCCATTTGCCAGTTTCCACCCCTATCCTCTAGCCAGGCCCATTTTGCCAGTTTCCACCCCTGTCCTCCAGCCAGGCCCATTTTGCCAGTTTCCACCCCTATCCTCTAGCCAGGCCCATTTTAACAGTTTCCAACTCTGTCCTCTAGCCAGGCCCATTTTGCCAGTTTCCACCCCTGTCCTCTAGCCAAACCCATTCTGCCAGTTTCTACCCCTGTCCTCTAGCCAGGCCCATTCTGCCAGTTTCCTCCCCTGTCCTTTAGCCAGGCCCATTCAGCCAGTTTCCACCCCTGTCCTCTAGCCAGGCCCATTTCGCCAGTTTCCACCCCTATCCTCTAGCCAGGCCCATTTTGCCAGTTTCCACCCCTGTCCTCTAGCCAGGCCCATTTTGCCAGTTTCCACCCCTATCCTCTAGCCAGGCCCATTTGCCAGTTTCCACCCCTATCCTCTAGCCAGGCCCATTTGCCAGTTTCCACCCCTGTCTTCTAGCCAGGCCCATTTAGCCAGTTTCCACCCCTGTCCTCTAGCCAAACCCATTCTGCCAGTTTCTACCCCTGTCCTCTAGCCAGGCCCATTCTGCCAGTTTCCACCCCTGTCCTCTAGCCAGGCCAATTCTGTCAGTTTCCACCATGTCCTCTAAACAGACCCATTCTGCCAGTTTCCTCCCCTGTCCTCTAGCCAGCCCCATTCAGCCAGTTTCCACCCCTGTCCTCTAGCCATGACCATTCTGCCAGTTTCTACCCCTGTCCTCTAGCCAGGCCCATTCTGCCGGTTTACAATCCTGTCCTCTAGCCAGGCCCACTCTGCCAGTTTCCACCCCTGTCCTCAAGGCAGACCATTTCTGCCAGTTTCCACCCCTGTCCTCTAGCCAGGCCCATTTTGCCAGTTTCCACCCCTATCCTCTAGCCAGGCCCATTTTGCCAGTTTCCACCCCTGTCCTCTAGCCAGGCCCATTTTGCCAGTTTCCACCCCTGTCCTCTAGCCAGGCCCATTTTGCCAGTTTCCACCCCTGTCCTCTAGCCAGGCCCATTTTGCCAGTTTCTAACCCTGTCCTCTAGCCAGGCCCATTTGCCAGTTTCCACCCCTGTCCTCTAGCCAGGCCCATTTTGCCAGTTTCCACCCCTGTCCTCTAGCCAAACCCATTCTGCCAGTTTCTACCCCTGTCCTCTAGCCAGGCCCATTCTGCCAGTTTCCACCCCTGTCCTCTAGCCAGGCCAATTCTGTCATTTTCCACCATGTCCTCTAGACAGACCCATTCTGCCCGTTTCCACCCCTGTCCTCTAGCCAGGCCCATTCTGCCAGTTTCCACCCCTATCCTCTAGCCAGGCCCATTCTGCCAGTTTCCACCCCTGTCCTCTAGCCAGGCCCATTTGCCAGTTTCCACCCCTATCCTCTAGCCAGGCCCATTTTGCCAGTTTCCACCCCTGTCCTCCAGCCAGGTCCATTTTGCCAGTTTCCACCCCTATCCTCTAGCCAGGCCCATTTTAACAGTTTCCACCCCTGTCCTCTAGCCAGGCCCATTTTGCCAGTTTCCACCCCTGTCCTCTAGCCAAACCCATTCTGCCAGTTTCTACCCCTGTCCTCTAGCCAGGTCCATTCTGCCAGTTTCCTCCCCTGTCCTTTAGCCAGGCCCATTCAGCCAGTTTCCACCCCTGTCCTCTAGCCAGGCCCATTTAGCCAGTTTCCACCCCTATCCTCTAGCCAGGCCCATTTTGCCAGTTTCCACCCCTGTCCTCTAGCCAGGCCCATTTTGCCAGTTTCCACCCCTGTCCTCTAGCCAGGCCCATTTTGCCAGTTTCCACCCCTATCCTCTAGCCAGGCCCATTTGCCAGTTTCCACCCCTGTCCTCTAGCCAGGCCCATTTAGCCAGTTTCCACCCCTGTCCTCTAGCCAAACCCATTCTGCCAGTTTCTACCCCTGTCCTCTAGCCAGGCCCATTCTGCCAGTTTCCACCCCTGTCCTCTAGCCAGGCCAATTCTGTCAGTTTCCACCATGTCCTCTAGACAGACCCATTCTGCCAGTTTCCTCCCCTGTCCTCTAGCCAGCCCCATTCAGCCAGTTTCCACCCCTGTCCTCTAGCCATGACCATTCTGCCAGTTTCTACCCCTGTCCTCTAGCCAGGCCCATTCTGCCGGTTTACAATCCTGTCCTCTAGCCAGGCCCACTCTGCCAGTTTCCACGAAGTCCTTTAGCCAGGCCCATTCTGCCAGTTTCCACCCCTGTCCTGTAGCCAGGACCATTCTGCCAGTTTCCAATCCTGTCCTCTAGTCAGGCCCATTCTGCCAGTTTCCACCCAAGTCCTCTAGCCATTCCCATTCTGCCAGTTTCTACCCCTGTCCTCTAGCCAGGCCCATACTGCCAGTTTCCACTCATGTCCTCTAGCCAGGTCCATTCTGCCAGTGTCCACCCCTGTCCTCTAGACAGGGCCATTCTGCCAGTTTCTACCCCTGTATTCTAGCCAGGTCCATTCTGCCAGTTTCCACACCTGTCCTCTAGCCAGGTCCATTCTGCCAGTTTCCACACCTGTCCTCTAGCCAGGTCCATTCTGCCAGTTTCCACACCTGTCCTCTAGCCAGGCCCATTCAGCCAGTTTCCACTCACGTCCTCTAGCCAGGCCCATTCTGACAGTTTCCACCCCTGTCCTCTAGCCAGGCCCATTTGCCAGTTTCCACCCCTATCCTCTAGCCAGGCCCATTTTGCCAGTTTCCACCCCTGTCCTCCAGCCAGGCCCATTTTGCCAGTTTCCACCCCTATCCTCTAGCCAGGCCCATTTTAACAGTTTCCAACTCTGTCCTCTAGCCAGGCCCATTCAGCCAGTTTCCACCCCTATCCTCTAGCCAGGCCCATTTTGCCAGTTTCCACCCCTGTCCTCTAGCCAGGCCCATTTGCCAGTTTCCACCCCTATCCTCTAGCCAGGCCCATTTTGCCAGTTTCCACCCCTGTCCTCCAGCCAGGCCCATTTTGCCAGTTTCCACCCCTATCCTCTAGCCAGGCCCATTTTAACAGTTTCCAACTCTGTCCTCTAGCCAGGCCCATTTTGCCAGTTTCCACCCCTGTCCTCTAGCCAAACCCATTCTGCCAGTTTCTACCCCTGTCCTCTAGCCAGGCCCATTCTGCCAGTTTCCTCCCCTGTCCTTTAGCCAGGCCCATTCAGCCAGTTTCCACCCCTGTCCTCTAGCCAGGCCCATTTCGCCAGTTTCCACCCCTATCCTCTAGCCAGGCCCATTTTGCCAGTTTCCACCCCTGTCCTCTAGCCAGGCCCATTTTGCCAGTTTCCACCCCTGTCCTCTAGCCAGGCCCATTTTGCCAGTTTCCACCCCTATCCTCTAGCCAGGCCCATTTGCCAGTTTCCACCCCTGTCTTCTAGCCAGGCCCATTTAGCCAGTTTCCACCCCTGTCCTCTAGCCAAACCCATTCTGCCAGTTTCTACCCCTGTCCTCTAGCCAGGCCCATTCTGCCAGTTTCCACCCCTGTCCTCTAGCCAGGCCAATTCTGTCAGTTTCCACCATGTCCTCTAAACAGACCCATTCTGCCAGTTTCCTCCCCTGTCCTCTAGCCAGCCCCATTCAGCCAGTTTCCACCCCTGTCCTCTAGCCATGACCATTCTGCCAGTTTCTACCCCTGTCCTCTAGCCAGGCCCATTCTGCCGGTTTACAATCCTGTCCTCTAGCCAGGCCCATTCTGCCAGTTTCCACCCCTGTCCTGTAGCCAGGACCATTCTGCCAGTTTCCAATCCTGTCCTCTAGTCAGGCCCATTCTGCCAGTTTCCACCCAAGTCCTCTAGCCAGGCTCATTCTGCCAGTTTCTACCCCTGTCCTCTAGCCAGGCCCATACTGCCAGTTTCCACTCATGTCCTCTAGCCAGCCCAATTCTGCCAGTTTCCACCCCTGTCCTCAAGGCAGACCATTTCTGCCAGTTTCCACCCCTGTCCTCTAGCCAGGCCCATTTTGCCAGTTTCCACCCCTATCCTCTAGCCAGGCCCATTTTGCCAGTTTCCACCCCTGTCCTCTAGCCAGGCCCATTTTGCCAGTTTCCACCCCTGTCCTCTAGCCAGGCCCATTTTGCCAGTTTCCACCCCTATCCTCTAGCCAGGCCCATTTAGCCAGTTTCCACCCCTGTCCTCTAGCCAAACCCATTCTGCCAGTTTCTACCCCTGTCCTCTAGCCAGGCCCATTCTGCCAGTTTCCACCCCTGTCCTCTAGCCAGGCCAATTCTGTCAGTTTCCACCATGTCCTCTAGACAGACCCATTCTGCCAGTTTCCTCCCCTGTCCTCTAGCCAGGCCCATTCAGCCAGTTTCCACCCCTGTCCTCTAGCCATGACCATTCTGCCAGTTTCTACCCCTGTCCTCTAGCCAGGCCCATTCTGCCGGTTTACAATCCTGTCCTCTAGCCAGGCCCACTCTGCCAGTTTCCACGAAGTCCTCTAGCCAGGCCCATTCTGCCAGTTTCCACCCCTGTCCTGTAGCCAGGACCATTCTGCCAGTTTCCAATCCTGTCCTCTAGTCAGGCCCATTCTGCCAGTTTCCACCCAAGTCCTCTAGCCAGGCCCATTCTGCCAGTTTCTACCCCTGTCCTCTAGCCAGGCCCATTCTGCCAGTGTCCACCCCTGTCCTCTAGCCAGGGCTATTCTGCCAGTTTCTAACCCTGTCCTCTAGCCAGGCCCATTCTGCCAGTTTCCACCCCTGTCCTCTAGCCAGGGCCAATTTGCCAGTGTCCACCTCTGTCCTCAAGCCAGGCCCTTTGTGCCAGTTTCTACTCCTCTCCTCTAGCCAGGCCCATTCTGACAGTGTCCACCCCTGTCGTCCAGCCAGCCACATTCTGCCAGTATCCACCATGTCCTCTATACAGGGCCATTCAGCTGTTTACCACAATGTCCTCTAGCCAGGCCCATTCTGCCAGTTTCTACCACTGTCCTCAAGCCAGGCCCATTCTGCCAGTTTCCAACCCTGTCCTCTAGCCAGGTCCATTCTGCCAGTTTCCAACCCTGTCCTCTAGCCAGGTCCATTCTGCCAGTGTCCACCCCTGTCCTCTAGACAGGGCCATTCTGCCAGTTTCTACCCCTGTCCTCTAGCCAGGTCCATTCTGCCAGTGTCCACCCCTGTCCTCTAGCCAGGTCCATTCTGCCAGTTTCCACACCTGTCCTCTAGACAGGGCCATTCTGCCAGTTTCTACCCCTGTATTCTAGCCAGGTCCATTCTGCCAGTTTCCACACCTGTCCTCTAGCCAGGGGCATTTTTTCCAGTGTCTACCCCTGTCCTCAAGTCAGGCCCTTTGTGCCAGTTTCTACCCCTGTCCTCTAGCCAGGCCAATTCTACCAGTTTCCACCATGTCCTCTAGCCAGGCCCATTCAGCCAGTTTCCACTCACGTCCTCTAGCCAGGCCCATTCTGCCAGTTTCTACCCCTGTCCTCTAGCCAGGTCCATTCTGCCAGTTTCCACCCCTCTCCTCTAGCCAGGGCCATTTTGCCAGTGTCCACCTCTGTCCTCAAGTAGGCCCTTTGTGTCATTTTCTACTCCTGTCCTCTAGCTAGGCCCATTCTGCCAGTTTCCACCCCTGTCCTCTAGCCAGTCCCATTCTGCCAGTTTCTACCCCTGTCCCCTAGCCAAACCCGTTTTGCCAGTTTCTACCCCGTCGTCTAGCCAACCCATTCTGCCAGTTTATACCCCTGTCCTCTAGCCAGGCCTATTCTGCCAGTTTCCACCCCTGTCCTCTAGCCAGGCCCATTCTGCCAGTTTCCACCATGTCCTTTAGCCATTCCCATTCTGCCAGTTTCCACCCTGTCCTCTAGCCAGCCCTATTCTGCCAGTTTCTACCCCTGTCCTCTAGCCAGGCCCATTCTGCCAGTTTCCACCCATGTCCTCTAGCCAGGCCCTTTCTGCCAGTTTCTACCCCATCGTCTAGCCAACCCATCCTGCCAGTTTATACCCCTGTCCTCTAGCCAGGCCATTTCTGCTAGTTTCTACCCCTGTTCTCTAGCCAGTTCCATTCTGCCAGTTTTCACCATGTCTTCTAGCCAGGTCCATTTTGCCAGTTTCCAACCCTGTCCTCTAGAGAGTGCCATTCTGCCAGTTTCCACCCCTTTCCTCCAGCCAGGCCCATTCTGCCAGTTACCACCTCTGTCCTCTAGCCAGGCACATTCTGCCATTTTCCACCCCTGTCCTCTAGCCAGGCACATTCTGCCAGTTCCCACCCATGTCCTCTAGCCAGACCCATTCTGCCAGTTTCCACCCCTGTCCTCTAGCTAGGCCAATTCTGCCAGTTTCTAACCCTGTCCTCTAGCCAGACCCTATTTGCCAGTTTCTTTCCCGTCGTCTAGCCAGTCCCATTCTGCCAGTTTCCACCCATGTCCTCTAGCCAGGCCCATTCTGCCAGTTTCCACCCCTGTCCTCTAGCCAGGCCCATTCTGCCAGTTTCCACCCATGTCCTCTAGCCAGGCTCTTTCTGCCAGTTTCCACCCCTGTCCTCTAGCCAGGCCCATTCTGCCAGTTTCCACCCCTGTCCTCTAGCCAGGCACATTCTGCCAATTTCCACCATGTCCTCTAGCCAACTCCGTTCTGCCAGTTTCCACCCATGTCCTCTAGCCAGGCCCATTCTGCCAGTTTCCACCCCTGTCCTCTAGCCAGTCCAATTCTGCTAGTTTCTACCCGTGTCCTCTAGCCAGGCCCATACTGCCAGTTTCCACCCCTGTCCTCTAGCCAGTCCAATTCTGCTAGTTTCTGCCCCTGTCCTCTAGCCAGGCCCATTCTGCCAGTTTCCACCCTGTCCTCTTGTCAGACCCATTCTGCCAGTTTCCACCCTGTCCTCTAGCCAGGCCGATTCTGTTAGTTTCCACCCCTGCCTGGTGATGTGAGCTCGTTCAGGTCTCAGTGATGTAGCAGTCAGTCCTCTAGCCAGGCCATTCAGCCAGTTTCCACGATGTCCTCTAGCCAGGCCCATTCTGCCCGTTTCCACCCCTGTCCTCTAGCCAGGCCCATTCTGCCAGTTTCCACCCCTATCCTCTAGCCAGGCCCATTCTGCCAGTTTCCAATCCTGTCCTCTAGTCAGGCCCATTCTGCCAGTTTCCACCCAAGTCCTCTAGCCAGGCCCATTCTGCCAGTTTCTACCCCTGTCCTCTAGCCAGGCCCATACTGCCAGTTTCCACTCATGTCCTCTAGCCAGCCCAATTCTGCCAGTTTCCACCCCTGTCCTCAAGGCAGACCATTTCTGCCAGTTTCCACCCCTGTCCTCTAGCCAGGCCCATTTTGCCAGTTTCCACCCCTATCCTCTAGCCAGGCCCATTTTGCCAGTTTCCACCCCTGTCCTCTAGCCAGGCCCATTTTGCCAGTTTCCACCCCTGTCCTCTAGCCAGGCCCATTTGCCAGTTTCCACCCCTGTCCTCTAGCCAGGCCCATTTTGCCAGTTTCCACCCCTATCCTCTAGCCAGGCCCATTTTGCCAGTTTCCACCCCTGTCCTCTAGCCAGGCCCATTTTGCCAATTTCCACCCCTGTCCTCTAGCCAAACCCATTCTGCCAGTTTCTACCCCTGTCCTCTAGCCAGGCCCATTCTGCCAGTTTCCACCCCTGTCCTCTAGCCAGCCCAATTCTGTCAGTTTCCACCATGTCCTCTAGACAGACCCATTCTGCCAGTTTCCTCCCCTGTCCTCTAGCCAGGCCCATTCAGCCAGTTTCCACCCCTGTCCTCTAGCCATGACCATTCTGCCAGTTTCTACCCCTGTCCTCTAGCCAGGCCCATTCTGCCGGTTTACAATCCTGTCCTCTAGCCAGGCCCACTCTGCCAGTTTCCACGAAGTCCTCTAGCCAGGCCCATTCTGCCAGTTTCCACCCCTGTCCTGTAGCCAGGACCATTCTGCCAGTTTCCAATCCTGTCCTCTAGTCAGGCCCATTCTGCCAGTTTCCACCCAAGTCCTCTAGCCAGGCCCATTCTGCCAGTTTCTACCCCTGTCCTCTAGCCAGGCCCATACTGCCAGTTTCCACTCATGTCCTCTAGCCAGGCAATTCTGCCAGTTTCTACCCCTGTTCCCTAGCCAGGCCAATTCTACCAGTTTCCACCATGTCCTCTAGCCAGGCCCATTCAGCCAGTTTCCACCCCTGTCCTCTAGCCAGGGCTATTCTGCCAGTTTCCACCCCTGTCCTCTAGCCAGGGCCATTTTGCCAGTGTCCACCTCTGTCCTCAAGCCAGGCCCTTTGTGCCAGTTTCTACTCCTCTCCTCTAGCCAGGCCCATTCTGACAGTTTCCACCCCTGTCGTCCAGCCAGCCACATTCTGCCAGTATCCACCATGTCCTCTATACAGGGCCATTCAGCTGTTTACCACAATGTCCTCTAGCCAGGCCCATTCTGCCAGTTTCTACCACTGTCCTCAAGCCAGGCCCATTCTGCCAGTTTCCAACCCTGTCCTCTAGCCAGGTCCATTCTGCCAGTGTCCACCCCTGTCCTCTAGACAGGGCCATTCTGCCAGTTTCTACCCCTGTCCTCTAGCCAGGTCCATTCTGCCAGTTTCCACACATGTTCTCTAGCCAGGGCCATTTTGCCAGTGTCCACCTCTGTCCTCAAGTAGGCCCTTTGTGTCATTTTCTACTCCTGTCCTCTAGCTAGGCCCATTCTGCCAGTTTCCACCCCTGTCCTCTAGCCAGTCCCATTCTGCCAGTTTCTACCCCTGTCCCCTAGCCAAACCCGTTTTGCCAGTTTCTACTTCGTCGTCTAGCCAACCCATTCTGCCAGTTTATACCCCTGTCCTCTAGCCAGGCCTATTCTGCCAGTTTCCACCCCTGTCCTCTAGCCAGGCCCATTCTGCCAGTTTCCACAATGTCCTTTAGCCATTCCCATTCTGCCAGTTTCCACCCTGTCCTCTAGCCAGGCCTATTCTGCCAGTTTCTACCCCTGTCCTCTAGCCAGGCCCATTCTGCCAGTTTCCACCCATGTCCTCTAGCCAGGCCCTTTCTGCCAGTTTCTACCCCATCGTCTAGCCAACCCATCCTGCCAGTTTATACCCCTGTCCTCTAGCCAGGCCATTTCTGCTAGTTTCTACCCCTGTTCTCTAGCCAGTCCCATTCTGCCAGTTTTCACCATGTCTTCTAGCCAGGTCCATTTTGCCAGTTTCCAACCCTGTCCTCTAGAGAGTGCCATTCTGCCAGTTTCCACCCCTTTCCTCCAGCCAGGCCCATTCTGCCAGTTACCACCTCTGTCCTCTAGCCAGGCACATTCTGCCAGTTTCAACCCATGTTCTCTAGCCAGGCCCATTCTGCCAGTTTCCACCCCTGTCCTCTAGCCAGGCCCATTCTGCTAGTTTCTACCCCTGTCCTCTAGCCACCCAATTCTGCCAGTTTCTAACCCTGTCCTCTAGCCAGACCCTATTTGCCAGTTTCTTTCCCGTCGTCTAGCCATACCCATTCTTCCAGCTTCCACCATGTCCTCTAGCCAGGCCCATTCTGCCAGTTTCCAACCCTGTCCTCTAGAGAGTGCCATTCTGCCAGTTTCCACCCCTTTCCTCCAGCCAGGCCCTTTCTGCCAGTTACCACCCCTGTCCTCTAGCCAGGCACATTCTGCCAGTTCCCACCCATGTCCTCTAGCCAGACCCATTCTGCCAGTTTCCACCCCTGTCCTCTAGCTAGGCCAATTCTGCCAGTTTCTAACCCTGTCCTCTAGCCAGACCCTATTTGCCAGTTTCTTTCCCGTCGTCTAGCCAGTCCCATTCTGCCAGTTTCCACCATGTCCTCTAGCCAGGCCCATTCTGCCAGTTTCCACCCATGTCCTCTAGCCAGGCCCATTCTGCCAGTTTCCACCCCTGTCCTCTAGCCAGGCCCATTCTGCCAGTTTCCACCCATGTCCTCTAGCCAGGCTCTTTCTGCCAGTTTCCACCCCTGTCCTCTAGCCAGGCCCATTCTGCCAGTTTCCACCCCTGTCCTCTAGCCAGGCACATTCTGCCAATTTCCACCATGTCCTCTAGCCAACTCCGTTCTGCCAGTTTCCACCCATGTCCTCTAGCCAGGCCCATTCTGCCAGTTTCCACCCCTGTCCTCTAGCCAGTCCAATTCTGCTAGTTTCTACCCCTGTCCTCTAGCCAGACCCATTCTGCTAGTTTCCACCCTGTCCTCTAGCCAGTCCAATTCTGCTAGTTTCTGCCCGTGTCCTCTAGCCAGACCCATTCTGCCAGTTTCCACCCTGTCCTCTTGTCAGGCCCATTCTGCCAGTTTCCACCCTGTCCTCTTGTCAGGCCCATTCTGCCAGTTTCCACCCTGTCCTCTTGTCAGGCCCATTCTACCAGTTTCCATCATGTCCTCTAGCCATCCTCATTCTGCCAGTTTCCACCCTGTCCTCTAGCCAGGTCCATTCTGCCAGTTTCCACCCCTGCCTGGTGATGTGAGCTCGTTCAGGTCTCAGTGATGGCTGTAACGTAACAAAATGTGGAAAAAGCCAAGGGGTTTGAAAACTTTCCGAATGACCTGTACCTGATACATTATGTTGCATGACCTGCATTCTCTTTTTCATCTTTCTGATAGCCCACTATACCAAGCAGAACATAATGAAAATGACACTGAATCAAGGTTGAGACAAGCAGTTTCTTAACTTTGATGTTAAAATATATATTGTTACCATATTAAAATGTCAATTTGTTCGCCATTTTAGAAATTATTTTACTCTCCAGAAAGGGATTGATCTAGGGACACACCAAGATAAGTTACACTTGTTTTAAATTCAATCTCCTTGCCTGCACAGTTTACCTTTATCTTGTCAGCCCTAAGCAATCTACATTTTGTTCCAAACAAAATAGATTCAGTTTTTTCCATTTGCAGCGACAATTTGTTGTCATTCAAGCAATCTCTAATCTGTAATTCCTTCCTCAGGGTTTCCTCTATGGAAACGGTGTCCTTCCCTGGTCCCAGCATGGCTGAGTCATCAGCATAAAGCAGGAGTGTGCACCTGACTGTATCTGGCATATCATTAACGTATATAATAAATAAGAGAGGCCCTAAAATTAATCCCTGCGGTACTCCACAGGAAATTTCTTTGGCCTCTGACAGAACATCACCAACATTACATATTTATGTTTCGTTGGTCAGATAAGACCTAAACCAATTCACTGCTACATCATTTAGACCCATGCATTTCAGTTTCATCAGGAGAATATCATGGTCCACAGTGTCAAAAGCTTTCTTCAAGTCTAACATGACCATACCGGTATAGTTCCCCTTCTCACTTTGCTGCTTGATGTGGTCAAAAAGGTGGATAAGGCAAGTATCAGTGGAATGAGCTGTTCTAAAGCCAGATTGGAATCAGTGGAATGAGCTGTTCTAAAGCCAGATTGGAATCAGTGGAATGAGCTGTTCTAAAGCCAGATTGGAATCAGTGGAATGAGCTGTTCTAAAGCCAGATTGGAATCAGTGGAATGAGCTGTTCTAAAGCCAGATTGGAATCAGTGGAATGAGCTGTTCTAAAGCCAGATTGGAATCAGTGGAATGAGCTGTTCTAAAGCCAGATTGGAATCAGTGGAATGAGCTGTTCTAAAGCCAGATTGGAGTTCATAGAGAAGCTTGTGCTAGAGAAGGTATCCCTCAAGTTGATTAAAAACGAATCTCTCAACAACTTTGGATAAGGTGCTGAGGATCGACACAGCCCTGTAGTTTCCTACATTTGTTTTATTGCTCCTCTTGTGGAGTGGAACCACCCGGGCTGTTTTGAGATCATTGGGAAATGTATCACTTCTAATAGAAAGGTTAACAATATGTGTTATCATTTTAGCAGTGACACAAGCACTATCCTTTATGAATCTTGCAGGAAGGTTATCCAGGCCATTTGCTTTGTTCGTGCTCATTAAGCATAGTAGATTGGAAACGTTGTCCTCTGTTACCATGCACAGCTCAAACAAATCATTTGTGATACTATGTTAAAAGTTGTTAATGAAAGACTGGTCGTAGTGTCCAGAGCAGGTCGGTAACTTCTTAACCAGAGATGAGGCTAGAGTGGTAATAATGTGCAACCTTTGCCTGGTCATAGCATAAAACATCATCAATATCCAGGCCAATACTACAGGATTTTACCTTATGGGGAGTTTTTAAGCCAATATCCTTTAAAATGTTCCACAGTTTACGGGGCTGATGTAAGTTGTTATTAACAGCGTCTATGTAATGTTGGGATTTGGCCTTATCCATTTATTTAATGTTGGGATTTGGCCTTATCCATTTATTTAATGTTGGGATTTGGCCTTATCCATTTATTTAATGTTGGGATTTGGCCTTATCCATTTATTTAATGTTGGGATTTGGCCTTATCCATTTATTTAATGTTGGGATTTGGCCTTATCCATTTATTTAATGTTGGGATTTGGCCTTATCCATTTATTTAATGTTGGGATTTGGCCTTATCCATTTATTTAATGTTGGGATTTGGCCTTATCCATTTATTTAATGTTGGGATTTGGCCTCATCCATTTATTTAATGTTGGGATTTGGCCTTATCCATTTATTTAATGTTGGGATTTGGCCTTATCCATTTATTTAATGTTGGGATTTGGCCTTATCCATTTATTTAATGTTTGGATTTGGCCTTATCCATTTATTTAATGTTGGGATTTGGCCTCATCCATTTATTTAATGTTGGGATTTGGCCTTATCCATTTATTTAATGTTGGGATTTGGCCTTATCCATTTATTTAATGTTTGGATTTGGCCTTATCCATTTATTTAATGTTTGGATTTGGCCTTATCCATTTATTTAATGTTGGGATTTGGCCTTATCCATTTATTTAATGTTTGGATTTGGCCTTATCCATTTATTTAATGTTGGGATTTGGCCTTATCCAGTTATTTAATGTTGGGATTTGGCCTTATCCATTTATTTAATGTTGGGATTTGGCCTTATCCATTTATTTAATGTTGGGATTTGGCCTTATCCATTTATTTAATGTTGGGATTTGGCCTTATCCATTTATTTAATGTTGGGATTTGGCCTTATCCATTTATTTAATGTTGGGATTTGGCCTTATCCATTTATTTAATGTTGGGATTTGGCCTTATCCATTTATTTAATGTTGGGATTTGGCCTTATCCATTTATTTAATGTTGGGATTTGGCCTTATCCATGTATTTAATGTTGGGATTTGGCCTCATCCATTTATTTAATGTTGGGATTTGGCCTTATCCATTTATTTAATGTTGGGATTTGGCCTTATCCATTTATTTAATGTTGGGATTTGGCCTTATCCATTTATTTAATGTTTGGATTTGGCCTTATCCATTTATTTAATGTTGGGATTTGGCCTCATCCATTTATTTAATGTTGGGATTTGGCCTTATCCATTTATTTAATGTTGGGATTTGGCCTTATCCATTTATTTAATGTTGGGATTTGGCCTTATCCATTTATTTAATGTTGGGATTTGGCCTTATCCAGTTATTTAATGTTGGGATTTGGCTTTATCCATTTATTTAATGTTGGGATTTGGCCTTATCCATTTAATGTTGGGATTTGGCCTTATCCATTTAATGTTGGGATTTGGCCTTATCCATTTAATGTTGGGATTTGGCCTTATCCATTTAATGTTGGGATTTGGCCTTATCCATGTTGTACCTTGCCTGGTTTCTCCAGTTAATATAACCATCATAATCTTGTTGTAGATTTGTCCTTTTGAATTTGGTCAGGTAGCGATCCCTTTTCCTTATGAGGTCTAAGATCTCGGAAGTGATCCATTTCGGAAGTGATCCATTTCGGAAGTGATCCATTTTGGAAGTGATCCATTTCCCTGACCTCTGTTTGATTCGATTTTTGTTTCATCGGAGCCAGAGAGTCGAGTGAAGACAGAAACATATCTTTAAAAAGATACCAAGCTTGATCAACATCATCACAGTTTAGTACATGAGACCAATCCAAATTTCCAAGTACTTCTAAAAAACGTTCCTTTGAGTATTGTTTCATAGACCCTGGCTCCTGACTGACAGACGTTCTCTTGGTCTGATACAATAATCAAATCCAAAGTTGATTTACTGTCAATACACACCCGGGTTGGCTCAACAATCAGTTGTTTTAGTCCAAATAACTGATTAAAGTTATACAGGGCATTTACTAGTGTACTTTACTTGGGGGATAACTGCACATCTGTATTAAAATCACCAAGCAGAATACATTCCCTATCAGCAAATACATTGTGATCACAGCAATTCGATTAAAGTAAATCATATAAATTATTCTGCTTAGGATGCCGATAGCACACACCAACAAGTACAGGAGGACATTTAGGAAGAAGTACATCTATCCTTGCAACATTAAGACCATCCATTTTCAGACCTGAACGAGGGTTAAAATGCACATCATTCCTAGTAAAAACACACACGCTGCCACCGTTTCGGTTTCGGTCAATTCTATGAATGCTATAACCCGGTAGCTCAACCTCATTGACCCATCGAGTGTCTCAGTCACAGCAGCCACTGCAGTCCGGGTGTTAGAAGCAAGGAGTTTTAAGTCCTCTAATTTCGGCAGCAGGCTCCGTGTGTTCACATGGATAAAGTGAAGTCCTCTCCAATTCAAACAGTCAAACATGTCATTTTACATCGACTATCTCATCTAGATTGCACACATCATCCCTGTTTGCGTCCAGCATCCCAGTGTTTGGCACCGCGTTTAAACAGCATATATTGCAAACAAGCAAAATGTTACTTTGAGACAGCTTCATCATATGACAAAGGTTGGATATCTCCACACTTTATTTACATTTGAGTCATTTAGCAGACGCTCTTATCCAGAGCGACTTACAGTTAGTGCACACATTATTTTATTTTTCAAACTGGCCCCCCATGGGAATTGAACCCACAACCGTTGCAAATGCCATGCTCTACCAACTGAGCTACATCCCTGCCGGCCATTCCCTCCCCTACCCTGGACGACGCAGGGCCAATTATGCGCCGCCCCATGGGTCTCCCGGTCGCGGCCGGCTACAACAGAGCCTGGATTCGAACCAGGATCTCTAGTGGCACAGCTAGCACTGCGATGCAGTGCCTTAGACCACTGCCCCACTCGGGAGGCTATGTGAACAAACAAATCACAAATGTTGCAAGCCACCGCTAGCCAGGTCCATTCAGCCAGTTTCCACCCCTGCCTGGTGATGTGAGCTCATTCATGTCTCAGTGATGTAGCAGTCAGTCCTCTAGCCAGCCCATTCAGCCAGTTTCCATGGCATTATTACTCTATTACATCACATATTCTTCTCATTAAAAATCAGACAGAGTTCTAGAGATGAAGAGGTTATTTAACGGGCCTTTATAAGCCAAAGCTCCAAACAGAACAGGCATCGCTCTCCAATCTGTTCTCCCACCAACTCCTGACAGGGAGTCCCTCAACTTTAGGTAGGAAAAGATTGGACAGACAGCGATGCTGGGAGGAACTTTTCTTCCTGTTCTAGATCTGTCTGTCCTCCTCCAGGGATCTGAAGTGATAATTCCTGTCATTCAGAGATCCTTTCTCCTCCCGAGGAGGAGGCAGAGGAATGGGGGTTTAGCCAAAGCAGTGGAAATGGACAGTTTCCCTCCAAACCAACGTCCAAAACCAAACAGTGATTTAGCTGTCACAGCGGGGCTGTCATGCCAGTGAACTAACGTTCTACTGCTGCTGCCTGGGGTAGGGAAATAGCAGGAAGGAGTTAATTGATGGGAGGCCCCAGTGCATGTGTGTGTCTCATAGGTCAGGTGTTTGAGTATCTAACAGGCCCGTCTTTGTCCAGTAATCTGATACAGTCAACTCTACGAGACCGATTCTAACCTTGAAGGCTCATTTCAGGATTCTCCTATTAGACTAATTGCTTTCATACCGTGGTCAGCCTGGCTGGGTCGGCCTGGGTCAGCCTGGCTGGGCTGTGCACCTGTCTAGTGATAGCTCACAGTTGAACTGGCCCAGAACATTAGTGGAATCTGATAGCTACCTAACATGGCTCCTCTCTGAGTGTCTACCTGTCATGGCTCCTCTCTGAGTGTCTACCTGTCATGGCTCCTCTCTGAGTGTCTATCTGTCATGGCTCCTCTCTGAGTGTCTACCTGTCATGGCTCCTCTCTGAGTGTCTACCTGTCATGGCTCCTCTCTGAGTGTCTACCTGTCATGGCTCCTCTCTGAGTGTCTACCTGTCATGGCTCCTCTCTGAGTGTCTACCTGTCATGGCTCCTCTCTGAGTGTCTACCTGTCATGGCTCCTCTCTGAGTGTCTACCTGTCATGGCTCCTCTCTGAGTGTCTACCTGTCATGGCTCCTCTCTGAGTGTCTACCTGTCATGGCTCCTCTCTGAGTGTCTACCTGTCATGGCTCCTCTCTGAGTGTCTACCTGTCATGGCTCCTCTCTGAGTGTCCGTCCGTATGTCTGTCTCTTCCCCCTGGCTGTAAATAACACACAGATTAACAGATCTGCTTTTCATTACAAATTCACTTCCCCCTGTTGCACACACACACACACACACACACACACACACACACACACACACACACACTCACACTCACACTCACACTCACACTCACACTCACACACACACACACAGTTAGACACAATGAGTACCAGTACCAGATAATTGTGGAGCTATATACAAGAAGTACCAGTACCAAATCACTGTGTGTGATGAGGTGATTTTGAAAGAGTCAGGCACAGGAGGGTAATCACAGAATAACAGGATTTATTCTGAACCCCAGAGTTACGCAGTAATTCGTAAAGGCACACAGGGAATATTCCGGCAATACAAAGTACATGGAGCTCCACCGAGCTTCTCTCTCCTCCACAATAAACAATCACACACAAAGACAAGGGGAACAGGGGTTTAGCACAGGGGAACGGGGGTTTAGCACAGGGGAACGGGGGTTTAGCACAGGGGAACGGGGGTTTAGCACAGGGGAATGGGGTTTAGCACAGGGGAATGGGGGTTTAGCACAGGGGAATGGGGGTTTAGCACAGGGGAATGGGGGTTTAGCACAGGGGAACGGGGGTTTAGCACAGGGGAACAGGGGTTTAGCACAGGGGAACGGGGGTTTAGCACAGGGGAACGGGGGTTTAGCACAGGGGAATGGGGGTTTAGCACAGGGGAACAGGGGTTTAGCACAGGGGAACAGGGGTTTAGCACAGGGGAACGGGGGTTTAGCACAGGGGAATGGGGGTTTAGCACAGGGGAACAGGGGTTTAGCACAGGGGAATGGGGGTTTAGCACAGGGGAACAGGGGTTTAGCACAGGGGAATGGGGGTTTAGCACAGGGGAACGGGGGTTTAGCACAGGGGAACAGGGGTTTAGCACAGGGGAATGGGGGTTTAGCACAGGGGAACAGGGGTTTAGCACAGGGGAATGGGGGTTTAGCACAGGGGAATGGGGGTTTAGCCATTCAGATTGAGTCTTCAGATTCCAAGTCGAGAGCCAGACCCGATCACCGGGTACAAAGACCGGGGCCTCACTGCGGTGGAGGTCAGCGTTGGCCTTCTGGCGACACACGGCGCGTTGGAGGTGGACGTGAGCAGCGTTCCACGTCTCCTCCGCACCGAAACCAGTCCTCCACCGCAGGAGCCACGGTCTGGCTCTGATGCCAAGGTGCCAGAACTGGCTCATAACCTAAAACACATTGAAATGGCGTTAGGTTAGTGGAGGAGTGGCAATGGGCATATTCGGCCCAAGGCAAGAACACCGACCACTCCCCCGGCCGGTCCTGGCAGTAGGACCACAGGAACCTACCCACATCCTGATTCACCCGTTCCACTCCTCTCTACTCCAATCTACTCCTCTAAACTCTACTCCTCTCTACTCTACACTACTCCTCTCTGCTCTCTACTCTACTCCTCTCCATTCTACCCCTCTCTACTCTACTCCTCTCTACTCTACTCCTCTCTACTCTACTCCTCTCCATTCTACTCCTCTCTACTCTACTCTACTCCTCTCTACTCCTCTCTACTCCTCTCTGCTCTCTACTCTACTCCTCTCCATTCTACTCCTCTCTACTCTACTCCTCTCTACTCTACTCCTCTCTACTCTACTCCTCTCAACTCTACTCCTCTCCATTCTACTCCTCTCTACTCTACTCTACTCCTCTCTAATCCACTCTACTCTTCTCTACTCCTCTCTACTCCACTCTACTCTACTCCTTTCTACTCCTCTCTACTCCACTCCTCTCTACTCCTCTCCTCCCTACTCAACTCTACTCCAGTCTACACCTCTCTACTCCTCTCTGCTCTACTCCTCTCTACTCCTCTCTACTCTACTCATCTCTACTCCTCTCTACTCTACTCCACTCTACTCCACTCTACTCCAGTCTACTCCAGTCTACTCATCTTTAATCCTCTCTACTCCTCTCTACTCCTCTCTACTCTACTCCTCTATACTTTACTCCTCTCTACTCTACTCCTCTCTACTCCTCTCTACTCTAATCATCTCTACTCTACTCCTCTCTACCCTACTCCTCTCTACTCTACTCCTCTCTACTCCTCTCTACTCTACTCCTCCTCTCTACTCTACTCCACTCTACTCTACTCCTCTCTACTCTACTCCTCTCTACTCTACTCCTCTCTACTCTACTCCTCTCTACTCCACTCTACTCCAGTCTACACCTCTCTACTCCTCTCTACTCTATTCTACTCTACTCTATTCTACTCTACTCTACTCCTCTCTACTCTACTCCTCTCTACTCCTCTCTGCTCTTCTTTACTCCTCTCTACTCCTCTCTACTCCACTCTGCTCTTCTCTACTCCTCTCTACTCCTCTCTACTCCACTCCTCTCTACTCCTCTCCTCTCTACTCCACTCTACTCCAGTCTACACCTCTCTACTCCTCTCTACTCTATTCTACTCTACTCTATTCTACTCTACTCTACTCCTCTCTACTCTACTCCTCTCTACTCCTCTCTGCTCTTCTTTACTCCTCTCTACTCCTCTCTACTCCACTCTGCTCTTCTCTACTCCTCTCTACTCCTCTCTACTCTACTCCTCTCTACTCCTCTCTACTCTAATCATCTCTACTCTACTCCTCTCTACTTTACTCCTCTCTACTCTACTCTACTCTACTCCTCTCTACTATACTCCTCTCTACTCCTCTCTACTCCACTCTGCTCTTCTCTACTCCTCTCTACTCTACTCCTCTCTACCCTACTTCTCTCTACTCTACTCCTCTCTATTCCTCTCTACTCCTCTCTACTCCTCTCTACTCCCTTCTACTCTACTCCTCTCTACTCCTCTCTACTCCTCCTCTCTACTCCCTTCTACTCTACTCCTCTCTACTCTACTCCACTTTACTCCTCTCTACACCTCTCAACTCCTCCACACTCTACTCCTCTCTACTCTACTCCTCTCTACTCCTCTCTACTCCACTCTGCTCTTCTCTACTCCTCTCTACTCCTCTCTACTCCACTCTGCTCTTCTCTACTCCTCTCTACTCCTCTCTACTCTACTCCTCTCTACTCCTCTCTACTCTAATCATCTCTACTCTACTCCTCTCTACTTGACTCCTCTCTACTCATCTCTACTCTACTCTACTCTACTCCTCTCTACTATACTCCTATCTACTCCTCTCTACTCCACTCTGCTCTTCTCTACTCCTCTCTACTCTACTCCTCTCTACCCTACTTCTCTCTACTCTACTCCTCTCTATTCCTCTCTACTCCTCTCTACTCCTCTCTACTCCCTTCTACTTTACTCCTCTCTACTTTACTCCACTTTACTCCTCTCTACTCCTCTCTATTCTACTCTACTCCTCTCTACTCCTCTCTATTCTACTCTACTCCTCTCTACTCTACTCCTCTCTACTCTTCTCCTCTCTAATAAACTCCTCTCTACTCTACTCCTCCTCTCTACTCTACTCCTCTCTACTCCTCTCTACTCTACTCCTCTCTACTCCTCTCTACTCCCTTCTACTCTACTCCTCTCTACTCTACTCCACTTTACTCCTCTCTACACCTCTCTACTCCTCCATACTCTACTCCTCTCTACTCTACTCCTCTCTACTCTACTATACTCCTCTCTACTTTACTCCACTTTACTCCTCTCTACACCTCTCTACTCCTCCATACTCTACTCCTCTCTACTCTACTCCTCTCTACTCTACTCTACTCCTCTCTACTTTACTCCACTTTACTCCTCTCTACTTTACTCCACTTTACTCCTCTCTACTCATCTCTACTCCTCTCTATTCTACTCTACTCCTCTCTACTCTACTCCTCTCTACTCTACTCCTCTCTACTCCTCTCAACAACTCCTCTCTACTCTACTCCTCTCAACTCTACTCCTCTCTACTCCTCTCTACTTTACTCCTATTTACTCCTCTCTACTCTACTCCTCTCTGCTCTCAACTCAACTCCTCTCTACTCTACTCCTCTCTACTCCTCTCTACTCTACTCCTCTCTACTCCAATCTACTCCTCTCAACTCTACTCCTCTCTACTCCTCTCTACTCTACTCCTCTCTACTCCAATCTACTCCTCTCCATTCTACTCCTCTCTACTCTACTCCTCTCTACTCTACTCTACTCCTCTCTACTATACTCCTCTATACTCTACTCTACACTACTCCTCTCTATTCATTTCTACTCCACTCTACTCTACTCATCTCGACTCCTCTCTACTCCTCTCTACTCTACTCCTCTCTACTCTACTCCTCTCTACTCTACTCCTCTCTACTCTACTCCTCTCTACTCCTCTATACTCTACTCCTCCTCTCTACTCCACTCCTCTCTACTCCTCTCCTCTCTACTCCACTCTACTCCAGTCTACACCTCTCTACTCCTCTCTACTCTATTCTACTCTACTCTATTCTACTCTACTCTACTCCTCTCTACTCTACTCCTCTCTACTCCTCTCTGCTCTTCTTTACTCCTCTCTACTCCTCTCTACTCCACTCTGCTCTTCTCTACTCCTCTCTACTCCTCTCTACTCTACTCCTCTCTACTCCTCTCTACTCTAATCATCTCTACTCTACTCCTCTCTACTTTACTCCTCTCTACTCTACTCTACTCTACTCCTCTCTACTATACTCCTCTCTACTCCTCTCTACTCTACTCTGCTCTTCTCTACTCCTCTCTACTCTACTCCTCTCTACCCTACTTCTCTCTACTCTACTCCTCTCTATTCCTCTCTACTCCTCTCTACTCCTCTCTACTCCCTTCTACTCTACTCCTCTCTACTCCTCTCTACTCCTCCTCTCTACTCCCTTCTACTCTACTCCTCTCTACTCTACTCCACTTTACTCCTCTCTACACCTCTCAACTCCTCCACACTCTACTCCTCTCTACTCTACTCCTCTCTACTCCTCTCTACTCCACTCTGCTCTTCTCTACTCCTCTCTACTCCTCTCTACTCCACTCTGCTCTTCTCTACTCCTCTCTACTCTACTCCTCTCTACTCCTCTCTACTCTAATCATCTCTACTCTACTCCTCTCTACTTGACTCCTCTCTACTCATCTCTACTCTACTCTACTCTACTCCTCTCTACTATACTCCTATCTACTCCTCTCTACTCCACTCTGCTCTTCTCTACTCCTCTCTACTCTACTCCTCTCTACCCTACTTCTCTCTACTCTACTCCTCTCTATTCCTCTCTACTCCTCTCTACTCCTCTCTACTCCCTTCTACTTTACTCCTCTCTACTTTACTCCACTTTACTCCTCTCTACTCCTCTCTATTCTACTCTACTCCTCTCTACTCCTCTCTATTCTACTCTACTCCTCTCTACTCTACTCCTCTCTACTCTTCTCCTCTCTAATAAACTCCTCTCTACTCTACTCCTCCTCTCTACTCTACTCCTCTCTACTCCTCTCTACTCTACTCCTCTCTACTCCTCTCTACTCCCTTCTACTCTACTCCTCTCTACTCTACTCCACTTTACTCCTCTCTACACCTCTCTACTCCTCCATACTCTACTCCTCTCTACTCTACTCCTCTCTACTCTACTATACTCCTCTCTACTTTACTCCACTTTACTCCTCTCTACACCTCTCTACTCCTCCATACTCTACTCCTCTCTACTCTACTCCTCTCTACTCTACTCTACTCCTCTCTACTTTACTCCACTTTACTCCTCTCTACTTTACTCCACTTTACTCCTCTCTACTCATCTCTACTCCTCTCTATTCTACTCTACTCCTCTCTACTCTACTCCTCTCTACTCTACTCCTCTCTACTCCTCTCAACAACTCCTCTCTACTCTACTCCTCTCAACTCTACTCCTCTCTACTCCTCTCTACTTTACTCCTATTTACTCCTCTCTACTCTACTCCTCTCTGCTCTCAACTCAACTCCTCTCTACTCTACTCCTCTCTACTCCTCTCTACTCTACTCCTCTCTACTCCAATCTACTCCTCTCAACTCTACTCCTCTCTACTCCTCTCTACTCTACTCCTCTCTACTCCAATCTACTCCTCTCCATTCTACTCCTCTCTACTCTACTCCTCTCTACTCTACTCTACTCCTCTCTACTATACTCCTCTATACTCTACTCTACACTACTCCTCTCTATTCATTTCTACTCCACTCTACTCTACTCATCTCGACTCCTCTCTACTCCTCTCAACACTACTCCTCTCAACTCTACTCCTCAATACTCGACTCCTCTCTACTCTACACAACTCCTCTCTACTCTACTCTACTCTACTTCTCTCTACTCTACTCTATCTACTCCTCTCTACTCCTCTCTACTCTACTCCTCTCTACTCTACTCCTCTCTACTCCTCTCTACTCTTCTCTACTCTACTCCTCTCTACTCTACTCCTCTCTACTCTACTCCTCCTCTCTACTCTACTCCTCTCTACTCATCTCTACTCTACTCCTCTCTACTCTACTCCTCTCTACTCCTCTCTACTCTACTCCTCTCTACTCTACTCCTCTCTACTCCTCCCTACTCTACTTCTCTCTACTCCTCTCTACTCTACTCCTCTCTACTCTACTCCTCCTCTCTACTCTGTCCTCTCTACTCCTCTCTACTCCACTCGACTTCTCTTTTCTACTCTACTCCTCTCTACTCCTCTCTACTCATTTCTACTCCACTCTACTCTACTCCTCTCTACTCTACTCATCTCTACTCCTCTCTACTCCACTCTACTCCACTCTACTCCTCTCTACTCTACTCCACTCTACCCCTCTCTACTCCAATCTACTCCTCTCTACTCCAATCTACTCCTCTCAATTCTACTCCACTCTACTCCTCTCTACTCTACTCCTCTCTACACCAATCTAATCCTCTCAACTCTACTCCTCTCTACTCTACTCATCTCTACTTTACTCCTCTCTACACTACTCCTCTCTGCTCTCAACTCTACTCCTCTCCACTCTACTCCTCTCTACTCTACTCCTCTCTGCTCTACTCCTCTCTACTCTAATCTACTCCTCTCCACTCTACTCCTCTCTACTCTACTCCTCTCTACTCTTCTCTACTCCTCTCTACTACTCTACTCCTCTCTACTCCACTCTACTATACTCCTTTCTACTCCTCTCTACTCCACTCCTCTCTACTCCTCTCCTCTCTACTCCACTCTACTCCAGTCTACACCACTCTACTCCTCTATACTCTATTCTACTCTGCTCTACTCCTCTCTACTCTACTCCTCTCTACTCCTCTGTACTCTAATCATCTATACTCTACTGCTCTCTACTCTACTCCTCTCTACTCCTCTCTACTTTACTCCTCTCTACTCTACTCCTCTCCATTCTACTCCTCTCTACTCTACTCCTCTCTGCTCTAATCCTCTCTACTCCACTCTGCTCTTCTCTACTCCTCTCTACTCCTCTCTACTCTACTATACTCCTCTCTACTATACTCATCTCTACTCTACTCTACACTACTCATCTCTACTCATTTCGACTCCACTCTACTCCTCTCTACTTTACTCTACTCCTCTCTACTCCACTCTACTCTTCTCTACTCATCTCTACTCTACTCCTCTCTACTCTACTCCTTTCTACTCCTCTCTACTCCACTCCTCTCTACTCCTCTCCTCTCTACTCCATTCTACTCCAGTCTACACCTCTCTACTCCTCTCTACTCTACTCCTCTGTACTCCTCTCTACTCTACTCCTCTCTACTCTGCTCTACTCCTCTCTACTCTACTCCACTCTACTCCTCTCTACTCTACTCCTCTCTACTCCTCTGTACTCTAATCATCTATACTCTACTGCTCTCTACTCTACTCCACTATACTCCTCTGTACTCCTCTCTACTCTACTCCTCCTCTCTACTCTACTCCTCTCTACTCCTCTCTAATACTCTCTACTCTACTCCTCTCTACTCTACTCCTCTCTACTCTGCTCTACTCCTCTCTACTCTACTCCACTATACTCCTCTCTACTCTACTCCTCTCTACTCCTCTCTACTACTCTCTACTCTACTCCTCTCTACTCTACTCCTCTGTACTCCTCTCTACTCTACTACTCTCTGCTCTACTCCTCTCTACTCCTCTATACTCCACTCATCATACTCTACTTCTCTCTACTCTACTCCTCTCCACTCCACTCTACTCCACTGTACTCCAGTCTACTCCAGTCTACTCCTCTTTAATCATCTCTACTCCTCTCTACTCTACTCATCTCTACTTTACTCCTCTCTACTCTACTCTACTCTGCTCTAATCCTCTCTACTTTACTCGTCTCTACTCCTCTCTACTCTACTCCTCCTCTCTACTCTACTCCTCTCTACTCTACTCCTCTCTACTCCTCTCTACTCTACTCCTCTCTACTCCTCTCAACTCCCCTGTACTCCTCTCTACTCTGCTCCTCTCTACTCTACTCCTCTCTGCTCTCAACTCTACTCCTCTCCACTCTACTCATCGCCACTCTACTCCTCTCTACTCTAATCTGCTCTACTCCTCTCTACTCTACTCCTCTCTACTCCTCTCAACTCTACTCATCTCTACTCCTCTCTACTCTTCTCTACTCATCTCTACTCTACTCATCTCTACTCCACTCTACTCCACTCCTCTCTACTCCTCTCCTCTCTACTCCACTCTACTCCAGTCTACACCTCTCTACTCTAAACTACTCCTCTCTACTCTAATCATCTCTACTCTACTGCTCTCTACTCTACTCCTCTCTACTCATCTCTACTCTACTCCTCTCTACTCTACTCCTCTCTACTCCTCCTCTCTACTCTACTCCTCTCTACTCATCTCTACTCTACTCCTCTCTACTCTACTCCTCTCTACTCCTCTCTACTCTACTCCTCTCTACTCTACTCCTCCTCTCTACTCTACTCCTCTCTACTCTACTCCTCCTCTCTACTCTACACCTCTCTACTCCACTCCACTCGACTCGTCTCTTTTCTACTCTACTCCTCTCTACTCCTCTCTACTAATTTCTACTCATCTCTACTCCACTCTACTCTTCTCTACTCCTCTCTACTCTACTCCACTCTACTCCTCTCTACTCCAATCTACTCCTCTCTACTCCTCTCAATTCTACTCCTCTCTACTCCTCTCTACTCTACTCATCTCTACTTTACTCCTCTCTACTCTACTCTACTCCTCTCTACTCTACTCCTCCTCTCTACTCTACTCCTCTCTACTCCTCTCTACTCTACTCCTCTCTACTCCTCTCTACTCTACTCCTCTCTACTCTACTCCTCCTCTCTACTCTACTCCTCTCTACTCTACTCCTCCTCTCTACTCTACTCCTCTCTACTCCACTCCACTCGACTCGTCTCTTTTCTACTCTACTCCTCTCTACTCCTCTCTACTAATTTCTACTCATCTCTACTCCACTCTACTCTTCTCTACTCCTCTCTACTCTACTCCACTCTACTCCTCTCTACTCCAATCTACTCCTCTCTACTCCTCTCAATTCTACTCCTCTCTACTCCTCTCTACTCTACTCATCTCTACTTTACTCCTCTCTACTCTACTCTACTCCTCTCTACTCTACTCCTCCTCTCTACTCTACTCCTCTCTACTCATCTCTACTCTACTCCTCTCTACTCTACTCCTCTCTACTCCTCTCTACTCTACTCCTCTCTACTCTACTCCTCTCTACTCCTCTCTACTCTACTCCTCTCTACTCTACTCCTCCTCTCTACTCTACTCCTCTCTACTCTACTCCTCCTCTCTACTCTACTCCTCTCTACTCCACTCCACTCGACTCGTCTCTTTTCTACTCTACTCCTCTCTACTCCTCTCTACTAATTTCTACTCATCTCTACTCCACTCTACTCTTCTCTACTCCTCTCTACTCTACTCCACTCTACTCCTCTCTACTCCAATCTACTCCTCTCTACTCCTCTCAATTCTACTCCTCTCTACTCCTCTCTACTCTACTCATCTCTACTCTACTCTACTCCTCTCTACTCTGCTCCTCTCTACTCTACTCCTCTCTGCTCTCAACTCTACTCCTCTCCACTCTACTCATCGCCACTCTACTCCTCTCTACTCTAATCTGCTCTACTCCTCTCTACTCTACTCCTCTCTACTCCTCTCAACTCTACTCATCTCTACTCCTCTCTACTCTTCTCTACTCATCTCTACTCTACTCATCTCTACTCCACTCTACTCCACTCCTCTCTACTCCTCTCCTCTCTACTCCACTCTACTCCAGTCTACACCTCTCTACTCTAAACTACTCCTCTCTACTCTAATCATCTCTACTCTACTGCTCTCTACTCTACTCCTCTCTACTCATCTCTACTCTACTCCTCTCTACTCTACTCCTCTCTACTCCTCCTCTCTACTCTACTCCTCTCTACTCATCTCTACTCTACTCCTCTCTACTCTACTCCTCTCTACTCCTCTCTACTCTACTCCTCTCTACTCTACTCCTCCTCTCTACTCTACTCCTCTCTACTCTACTCCTCCTCTCTACTCTACTCCTCTCTACTCCACTCCACTCGACTCGTCTCTTTTCTACTCTACTCCTCTCTACTCCTCTCTACTAATTTCTACTCATCTCTACTCCACTCTACTCTTCTCTACTCCTCTCTACTCTACTCCACTCTACTCCTCTCTACTCCAATCTACTCCTCTCTACTCCTCTCAATTCTACTCCTCTCTACTCCTCTCTACTCTACTCATCTCTACTTTACTCCTCTCTACTCTACTCTACTCCTCTCTACTCTACTCCTCCTCTCTAATCTACTCCTCTCTACTCCTCTCTACTCTACTCCTCTCTACTCCTCTCTACTCTACTCCTATCTACTCTACTCCTCCTCTCTACTCTACTCCTCTCTACTCTACTCCTCCTCTCTACTCTACTCCTCTCTACTCCACTCCACTCGACTCGTCTCTTTTCTACTCTACTCCTCTCTACTCCTCTCTACTAATTTCTACTCATCTCTACTCCACTCTACTCTTCTCTACTCCTCTCTACTCTACTCCACTCTACTCCTCTCTACTCCAATCTACTCCTCTCTACTCCTCTCAATTCTACTCCTCTCTACTCCTCTCTACTCTACTCATCTCTACTTTACTCCTCTCTACTCTACTCTACTCCTCTCTACTCTACTCCTCCTCTCTACTCTACTCCTCTCTACTCATCTCTACTATACTCCTCTCTACTCTACTCCTCTCTACTCCTCTCTACTCTACTCCTCTCTACTCTACTCCTCTCTACTCCTCTCTACTCTACTCCTCTCTACTCTACTCCTCCTCTCTACTCTACTCCTCTCTACTCTACTCCTCCTCTCTACTCTACTCCTCTCTACTCCACTCCACTCGACTCGTCTCTTTTCTACTCTACTCCTCTCTACTCCTCTCTACTAATTTCTACTCATCTCTACTCCACTCTACTCTTCTCTACTCCTCTCTACTCTACTCCACTCTACTCCTCTCTACTCCAATCTACTCCTCTCTACTCCTCTCAATTCTACTCCTCTCTACTCCTCTCTACTCTACTCATCTCTACTTTACTCCTCTCTACTCTACTCTACTCCTCTCTACTCTACTCCTCCTCTCTACTCTACTCCTCTCTACTCATCTCTACTATACTCCTCTCTACTCTACTCCTCTCTACTCCTCTCTACTCTACTCCTCTCTCCTCTACTCCTCCTCTCTACTCTACTCCTCTCTACTCTACTCCTCTCTACTCTACTCCTCTCTACTCTACTCTATTCCTCTCCTCTCTACTCTACTCTATTCCTCTCTACTCTACTCCTCTCTCCTCTACTCCTCCTCTCTACTCTACTCCTCTCTACTCTACTCCTCTCTACTCTACTCTATTCCTCTCCTCTCTACTCTACTCTATTCCTCTCTACTCTACTCCTCTCTACTCTACTCCTCCTCTCTACTCCTCTCTACTCTACTCCTCTCTACTCTACTCTATTCCTCTCTACTCTACTCTACTCCTCTCTACTCCTCTCCTCTCTACTCCACTCTACTCCAGTCTACACCTCTCTACTCTAATCATCTCTACTCTACTCCTCTCTACTCTACTCCTATCTACTCTACTCAACCTCTCTACTCTACTCCTCTCTACTCATCTCTACTCTACTCCTCTCTACTCTACTCCTCTCTACTCCTCTCTACTCTACTCATCTATACTCTACTCCTCTCTACTCTACTCCTCCTCTCTACTCTACTCCTCTCTACTCATCTCTACTCTACTCCTCTCTACTCTACTCCTCTCTACTCCTCTCTACTCTACTCCTCTCTACTCTACTCCTCCTCTCTACTCTACTCCTCTCTACTCTACTCCACTCGACTCGTCTCTTTTCTACTCTACTCCTCTCTACTCCACTCTACTCTACTCCTCTCTACTCTACTCATCTCTACTCCTCTCTACTCCACTCTACTCCACTCTACTCTTCTCTACTCCTCTCTACTCTACTCCACTCTACTCCTCTCTACTCCAATCTACTCCTCTCAATTCTACTCCACTCTACTCCTCTCTACTCTACTCCTCTCTACACCAATCTAATCCTCTCAACTCTACTCCTCTCTACTCTACTCCTCTCTACACCAATCTAATCCTCTCCACTCTACTCCTCTCTACTTTACTCCTCTCTGCTCTACTCCTCTCTACTCTAATCTACTCCTCTCTCCTATACTCCTCTCTACTCCTCTCTACTCTACTCCTCTCTACTCCACTCTACTCTTCTCTACTCCTCTCTCCTACTCTACTCCTCTCTACTCCACTCTACTATACTCCTTTCTACTCCTCTCTACTCCACTCCTCTCTACTCCTCTCCTCTCTACTCCACTCTACTCCAGTCTACACCTCTCTACTCCTCTCTACTCTATTCTACTCTACTCTATTCTACTCTGCTCTACTCCTCTCTACTCTACTCCACTCTACTCCTCTCTACTCTACTCCTCTCTACTCCTCTCTACTCTATTCTACTCTACTCTATTCTACTCTGCTCTACTCCTCTCTACTCTACTCCTCTCTACTCCTCTCTACTCTACTCCTCTCTACTCTACTCCACTCCTCTACTACAGTCTACTCCTCTTTAATCCTCTCTACTCCTCTCAACTCTACTCCTACTCTACTCCTCTCTATTCTACTCTACTCCTCTCTACTCCTCTCTACTCTATTCTACTCTACTCTATTCTACTCTGCTCTACTCCTCTCTACTCCTCTCTACTCCTCTCTACTCTACTCCGCTCTACTCTACTCCACTCTACTCCTCTCTACTATACTCCTCTCTACTCCTCTGTACTCTAATCATCTATACTCTACTGCTCTCTACTCTACTCCTCTCTACTCCTCTCTACTCTACTCCTCTCTACTCTACACTACTCCACTCTACTCCTCTCTGCTCTCAACTCTACTCCTCTCCACTCTACTCCTCTCTACTCTACTCCTCTCTACTATACTCCTCTCTACTCTACTCTACTCTACTCTACTCCTCTCTACTCTTCTCTACTCCTCTCTACTACTCTACTCCTCTCTACTCCACTCTACTATACTCCTTTCTACTCCTCTCTACTCCACTCCTCTCTACTCCTCTCCTCTCTACTCCACTCTACTCCAGTCTACACCTCTCTACTCCTCTCTACTCTATTCTACTCTACTCTATTCTACTCTACTCTACTCCTCTCTACTCTACTCCTCTCTACTCCTCTCTGCTCTTCTTTACTCCTCTCTACTCCTCTCTACTCCACTCTGCTCTTCTCTACTCCTCTCTACTCCTCTCTACTCTACTCCTCTCTACTCCTCTCTACTCTAATCATCTCTACTCTACTCCTCTCTACTTTACTCCTCTCTACTCTACTCTACTCTACTCCTCTCTACTATACTCCTCTCTACTCCTCTCTACTCTACTCTGCTCTTCTCTACTCCTCTCTACTCTACTCCTCTCTACCCTACTTCTCTCTACTCTACTCCTCTCTATTCCTCTCTACTCCTCTCTACTCCTCTCTACTCCCTTCTACTCTACTCCTCTCTACTCCTCTCTACTCCTCCTCTCTACTCCCTTCTACTCTACTCCTCTCTACTCTACTCCACTTTACTCCTCTCTACACCTCTCAACTCCTCCACACTCTACTCCTCTCTACTCTACTCCTCTCTACTCCTCTCTACTCCACTCTGCTCTTCTCTACTCCTCTCTACTCCTCTCTACTCCACTCTGCTCTTCTCTACTCCTCTCTACTCTACTCCTCTCTACTCCTCTCTACTCTAATCATCTCTACTCTACTCCTCTCTACTTGACTCCTCTCTACTCATCTCTACTCTACTCTACTCTACTCCTCTCTACTATACTCCTATCTACTCCTCTCTACTCCACTCTGCTCTTCTCTACTCCTCTCTACTCTACTCCTCTCTACCCTACTTCTCTCTACTCTACTCCTCTCTATTCCTCTCTACTCCTCTCTACTCCTCTCTACTCCCTTCTACTTTACTCCTCTCTACTTTACTCCACTTTACTCCTCTCTACTCCTCTCTATTCTACTCTACTCCTCTCTACTCCTCTCTATTCTACTCTACTCCTCTCTACTCTACTCCTCTCTACTCTTCTCCTCTCTAATAAACTCCTCTCTACTCTACTCCTCCTCTCTACTCTACTCCTCTCTACTCCTCTCTACTCTACTCCTCTCTACTCCTCTCTACTCCCTTCTACTCTACTCCTCTCTACTCTACTCCACTTTACTCCTCTCTACACCTCTCTACTCCTCCATACTCTACTCCTCTCTACTCTACTCCTCTCTACTCTACTATACTCCTCTCTACTTTACTCCACTTTACTCCTCTCTACACCTCTCTACTCCTCCATACTCTACTCCTCTCTACTCTACTCCTCTCTACTCTACTCTACTCCTCTCTACTTTACTCCACTTTACTCCTCTCTACTTTACTCCACTTTACTCCTCTCTACTCATCTCTACTCCTCTCTATTCTACTCTACTCCTCTCTACTCTACTCCTCTCTACTCTACTCCTCTCTACTCCTCTCAACAACTCCTCTCTACTCTACTCCTCTCAACTCGTATCCTCTCTACTCCTCTCTACTTTACTCCTATTTACTCCTCTCTACTCTACTCCTCTCTGCTCTCAACTCAACTCCTCTCTACTCTACTCCTCTCTACTCCTCTCTACTCTACTCCTCTCTACTCCAATCTACTCCTCTCAACTCTACTCCTCTCTACTCCTCTCTACTCTACTCCTCTCTACTCCAATCTACTCCTCTCCATTCTACTCCTCTCTACTCTACTCCTCTCTACTCTACTCTACTCCTCTCTACTATACTCCTCTATACTCTACTCTACACTACTCCTCTCTATTCATTTCTACTCCAATCTACTCTACTCATCTCGACTCCTCTCTACTCCTCTCAACACTACTCCTCTCAACTCTACTCCTCAATACTCGACTCCTCTCTACTCTACACAACTCCTCTCTACTCTACTCTACTCTACTTCTCTCTACTCTACTCTATCTACTCCTCTCTACTCCTCTCTACTCTACTCCTCTCTACTCTACTCCTCTCTACTCTACTCCTCTCTACTCCTCTCTACTCCTCTCTACTCTACTCCTCTCTACTCTACTCCTCCTCTCTACTCTACTCCTCTCTACTCATCTCTACTCTACTACTCTCTACTCTACTCCTCTCTACTCCTCTCTACTCTACTCCTCTCTACTCTACTCCTCTCTACTCCTCCCTACTCTACTTCTCTCTACTCCTCTCTACTCTACTCCTCTCTACTCTACTCCTCCTCTCTACTCTGTCCTCTCTACTCCTCTCTACTCCACTCGACTTGTCTCTTTTCTACTCTACTCCTCTCTACTCCTCTCTACTCATTTCTACTCCACTCTACTCTACTCCTCTCTACTCTACTCATCTCTACTCCTCTCTACTCCACTCTACTCCACTCTACTCCTCTCTACTCTACTCCACTCTACCCCTCTCTACTCCAATCTACTCCTCTCTACTCCAATCTACTCCTCTCAATTCTACTCCACTCTACTCCTCTCTACTCTACTCCTCTCTACACCAATCTAATCCTCTCAACTCTACTCCTCTCTACTCTACTCATCTCTACTTTACTCCTCTCTACACTACTCCTCTCTGCTCTCAACTCTACTCCTCTCCACTCTACTCCTCTCTACTCTACTCCTCTCTGCTCTACTCCTCTCTACTCTAATCTACTCCTCTCCACTCTACTCCTCTCTACTCTACTCCTCTCTACTCTTCTCTACTCCTCTCTACTACTCTACTCCTCTCTACTCCACTCTACTATACTCCTTTCTACTCCTCTCTACTCCACTCCTCTCTACTCCTCTCCTCTCTACTCCACTCTACTCCAGTCTACACCACTCTACTCCTCTATACTCTATTCTACTCTGCTCTACTCCTCTCTACTCTACTCCTCTCTACTCCTCTGTACTCTAATCATCTATACTCTACTGCTCTCTACTCTACTCCTCTCTACTCCTCTCTACTTTACTCCTCTCTACTCTACTCCTCTCCATTCTACTCCTCTCTACTCTACTCCTCTCTGCTCTAATCCTCTCTACTCCTCTCTACTCCACTCTGCTCTTCTCTACTCCTCTCTACTCCTCTCTACTCTACTATACTCCTCTCTACTATACTCATCTCTACTCTACTCTACACTACTCATCTCTACTCATTTCGACTCCACTCTACTCCTCTCTACTTTACTCTACTCCTCTCTACTCCACTCTACTCTTCTCTACTCATCTCTACTCTACTCCTCTCTACTCTACTCCTTTCTACTCCTCTCTACTCCACTCCTCTCTACTCCTCTCCTCTCTACTCCATTCTACTCCAGTCTACACCTCTCTACTCCTCTCTACTCTACTCCTCTGTACTCCTCTCTACTCTACTCCTCTCTACTCTGCTCTACTCCTCTCTACTCTACTCCACTCTACTCCTCTCTACTCTACTCCTCTCTACTCCTCTGTACTCTAATCATCTATACTCTACTGCTCTCTACTCTACTCCACTATACTCCTCTGTACTCCTCTCTACTCTACTCCTCCTCTCTACTCTACTCCTCTCTACTCCTCTCTAATACTCTCTACTCTACTCCTCTCTACTCTACTCCTCTCTACTCTGCTCTACTCCTCTCTACTCTACTCCACTATACTCCTCTCTACTCTACTCTTCTCTACTCCTCTCTACTACTCTCTACTCTACTCCTCTCTACTCTACTCCTCTGTACTCCTCTCTACTCTACTACTCTCTGCTCTACTCCTCTCTACTCCTCTATACTCCACTCATCATACTCTACTTCTCTCTACTCTACTCCTCTCCACTCCACTCTACTCCACTGTACTCCAGTCTACTCCAGTCTACTCCTCTTTAATCATCTCTACTCCTCTCTACTCTACTCATCTCTACTTTACTCCTCTCTACTCTACTCTACTCTGCTCTAATCCTCTCTACTTTACTCGTCTCTACTCCTCTCTACTCTACTCCTCCTCTCTACTCTACTCCTCTCTACTCTACTCCTCTCTACTCCTCTCTACTCTACTCCTCTCTACTCCTCTCAACTCCCCTGTACTCCTCTCTACTCTGCTCCTCTCTACTCTACTCCTCTCTGCTCTCAACTCTACTCCTCTCCACTCTACTCATCGCCACTCTACTCCTCTCTACTCTAATCTGCTCTACTCCTCTCTACTCTACTCCTCTCTACTCCTCTCAACTCTACTCATCTCTACTCCTCTCTACTCTTCTCTACTCATCTCTACTCTACTCATCTCTACTCCACTCTACTCCACTCCTCTCTACTCCTCTCCTCTCTACTCCACTCTACTCCAGTCTACACCTCTCTACTCTAAACTACTCCTCTCTACTCTAATCATCTCTACTCTACTGCTCTCTACTCTACTCCTCTCTACTCATCTCTACTCTACTCCTCTTTACTCTACTCCTCTCTACTCCTCCTCTCTACTCTACTCCTCTCTACTCATCTCTACTCTACTCCTCTCTACTCTACTCCTCTCTACTCCTCTCTACTCTACTCCTCTCTACTCTACTCCTCCTCTCTACTCTACTCCTCTCTACTCTGCTCTACTCCTCTCTACTCTACTCCACTCTACTCCTCTCTACTCTACTCCTCTCTACTCCTCTGTACTCTAATCATCTATACTCTACTGCTCTCTACTCTACTCCACTATACTCCTCTGTACTCCTCTCTACTCTACTCCTCCTCTCTACTCTACTCCTCTCTACTCCTCTCTAATACTCTCTACTCTACTCCTCTCTACTCTACTCCTCTCTACTCTGCTCTACTCCTCTCTACTCTACTCCACTATACTCCTCTCTACTCTACTCTTCTCTACTCCTCTCTACTACTCTCTACTCTACTCCTCTCTACTCTACTCCTCTGTACTCCTCTCTACTCTACTACTCTCTGCTCTACTCCTCTCTACTCCTCTATACTCCACTCATCATACTCTACTTCTCTCTACTCTACTCCTCTCCACTCCACTCTACTCCACTGTACTCCAGTCTACTCCAGTCTACTCCTCTTTAATCATCTCTACTCCTCTCTACTCTACTCATCTCTACTTTACTCCTCTCTACTCTACTCTACTCTGCTCTAATCCTCTCTACTTTACTCGTCTCTACTCCTCTCTACTCTACTCCTCCTCTCTACTCTACTCCTCTCTACTCTACTCCTCTCTACTCCTCTCTACTCTACTCCTCTCTACTCCTCTCAACTCCCCTGTACTCCTCTCTACTCTGCTCCTCTCTACTCTACTCCTCTCTGCTCTCAACTCTACTCCTCTCCACTCTACTCATCGCCACTCTACTCCTCTCTACTCTAATCTGCTCTACTCCTCTCTACTCTACTCCTCTCTACTCCTCTCAACTCTACTCATCTCTACTCCTCTCTACTCTTCTCTACTCATCTCTACTCTACTCATCTCTACTCCACTCTACTCCACTCCTCTCTACTCCTCTCCTCTCTACTCCACTCTACTCCAGTCTACACCTCTCTACTCTAAACTACTCCTCTCTACTCTAATCATCTCTACTCTACTGCTCTCTACTCTACTCCTCTCTACTCATCTCTACTCTACTCCTCTTTACTCTACTCCTCTCTACTCCTCCTCTCTACTCTACTCCTCTCTACTCATCTCTACTCTACTCCTCTCTACTCTACTCCTCTCTACTCCTCTCTACTCTACTCCTCTCTACTCTACTCCTCCTCTCTACTCTACTCCTCTCTACTCTACTCCTCCTCTCTACTCTACTCCTCTCTACTCCACTCCACTCGACTCGTCTCTTTTCTACTCTACTCCTCTCTACTCCTCTCTACTAATTTCTACTCATCTCTACTCCACTCTACTCTTCTCTACTCCTCTCTACTCTACTCCACTCTACTCCTCTCTACTCCAATCTACTCCTCTCTACTCCTCTCAATTCTACTCCTCTCTACTCCTCTCTACTCTACTCATCTCTACTTTACTCCTCTCTACTCTACTCTACTCCGCTCTACTCTACTCCTCCTCTCTACTCTACTCCTCTCTACTCCTCTCTACTCTACTCCTCTCTACTCCTCTCTACTCTACTCCTCTCTACTCTACTCCTCCTCTCTACTCTACTCCTCTCTACTCTACTCCTCCTCTCTACTCTACTCCTCTCTACTCCACTCCACTCGACTCGTCTCTTTTCTACTCTACTCCTCTCTACTCCTCTCTACTAATTTCTACTCATCTCTACTCCACTCTACTCTTCTCTACTCCTCTCTACTCTACTCCACTCTACTCCTCTCTACTCCAATCTACTCCTCTCTACTCCTCTCAATTCTACTCCTCTCTACTCCTCTCTACTCTACTCATCTCTACTTTACTCCTCTCTACTCTACTCTACTCCTCTCTACTCTACTCCTCCTCTCTACTCTACTCCTCTCTACTCATCTCTACTATACTCCTCTCTACTCTACTCCTCTCTACTCCTCTCTACTCTACTCCTCTCTACTCTACTCCTCTCTACTCCTCTCTACTCTACTCCTCTCTACTCTACTCCTCCTCTCTACTCTACTCCTCTCTACTCTACTCCTCCTCTCTACTCTACTCCTCTCTACTCCACTCCACTCGACTCGTCTCTTTTCTACTCTACTCCTCTCTACTCCTCTCTACTAATTTCTACTCATCTCTACTCCACTCTACTCTTCTCTACTCCTCTCTACTCTACTCCACTCTACTCCTCTCTACTCCAATCTACTCCTCTCTACTCCTCTCAATTCTACTCCTCTCTACTCCTCTCTACTCTACTCATCTCTACTTTACTCCTCTCTACTCTACTCTACTCCTCTCTACTCTACTCCTCCTCTCTACTCTACTCCTCTCTACTCATCTCTACTATACTCCTCTCTACTCTACTCCTCTCTACTCCTCTCTACTCTACTCCTCTCTCCTCTACTCTTCCTCTCTACTCTACTCCTCTCTACTCTACTCCTCTCTACTCTACTCCTCTCTACTCTACTCTATTCCTCTCCTCTCTACTCTACTCTATTCCTCTCTACTCTACTCCTCTCTCCTCTACTCCTCCTCTCTACTCTACTCCTCTCTACTCTACTCCTCTCTACTCTACTCTATTCCTCTCCTCTCTACTCTACTCTATTCCTCTCTACTCTACTCCTCTCTACTCTACTCCTCCTCTCTACTCCTCTCTACTCTACTCCTCTCTACTCTACTCTATTCCTCTCTACTCTACTCTACTCCTCTCTACTCCTCTCCTCTCTACTCCACTCTACTCCAGTCTACACCTCTCTACTCTAATCATCTCTACTCTACTCCTCTCTACTCTACTCCTATCTACTCTACTCAACCTCTCTACTCTACTCCTCTCTACTCATCTCTACTCTACTCCTCTCTACTCTACTCCACTCTACTCCACTCTACTCCAATCTACTCCTCTCAATTCTACTCCACTCTACTCCTCTCTACTCTACTCCTCTCTACACCAATCTAATCCTCTCAACTCTACTCCTCTCTACTCTACTCCTCTCTACACCAATCTAATCCTCTCCACTCTACTCCTCTCTACTCTACTCCTCTCTGCTCTACTCCTCTCTACTCTAATCTACTCCTCTCTCCTATACTCCTCTCTACTCCTCTCTACTCTACTCCTCTCTACTCCACTCTACTCTTCTCTACTCCTCTCTCCTACTCTACTCCTCTCTACTCCACTCTACTATACTCCTTTCTACTCCTCTCTACTCCTCTCCTCTCTACTCCACTCTACTCCAGTCTACACCTCTCTACTCCTCTCTACTCTATTCTACTCTACTCTATTCTACTCTGCTCTACTCCTCTCTACTCTACTCCACTCTACTCCTCTCTACTCTACTCTTCTCTACTCCTCTCTACTCTATTCTACTCTACTCTATTCTACTCTGCTCTACTCCTCTCTACTCTACTCCTCTCTACTCCTCTCTACTCTACTCCTCTCTACTCTACTCCACTCCTCTACTACAGTCTACTCCTCTTTAATCCTCTCTACTCCTCTCAACTCTACTCCTACTCTACTCCTCTCTATTCTACTCTACTCCTCTCTACTCCTCTCTACTCTATTCTACTCTACTCTATTCTACTCTGCTCTACTCCTCTCTACTCCTCTCTACTCCTCTCTACTCTACTCCTCTCTACTCTACTCCACTCTACTCCTCTCTACTATACTCCTCTCTACTCCTCTGTACTCTAATCATCTATACTCTACTGCTCTCTACTCTACTCCTCTCTACTCCTCTCTACTCTACTCCTCTCTACTATACTCTACACTACTCCACTCTACTCCTCTCTGCTCTCAACTCTACTCCTCTCCACTCTACTCCTCTCTACTCTACTCCTCTCTACTATACTCCTCTCTACTCTACTCTACTCTACTCCTCTCTACTCTTCTCTACTCCTCTCTACTACTCTACTCCTCTCTACTCCACTCTACTATACTCCTTTCTACTCCTCTCTACTCCACTCCTCTATACTCCTCTCGTCTCTACTCCACTCTACTCCAGTCTACACCTCTCTACTCCTCTCCACTCTACTCATCGCCACTCTACTCCTCTCTACTCTACTCCTATCTGCTCTACTCCTCTCTACACTACTCCTCTCTACTCATTTCTACTCCACTCTACTCCTCTCAACTCTACTCATCTCTACTCCTCTCTACTCCACTCTACTCCTCTCTACTCATCTCTACTCTACTCATCTCTACTCCACTCTACTCTACTCCTTTCTACTCCTCTCTTCTCCACTCCTCTCTACTCCTCTCCTCTCTACTCCACTCTACTCCAGTCTACACCTCTCTACTCTAAACTACTCCTCTCTACTCTAATCATCTCTACTCTACTGCTCTCTACTCTACTCCTCTCTACTCATCTCTACTCTCTACTCTACTCCTCTCTACTCCTCTCTACTCTAATGCTCTCTACTCTACTCCTCTCTAATCCTCTCCTCTCTACTCCTCTCTACTCTACTCCTCCTCTCTACTCCTCTCTACTCTACTCCTCTCTACTCTACTCTATTCCTCTCTACTCTACTCCTCTCTACTCCTCTCTACTCTACTCCTCTCTACTCCTCCTCTCTACTCCTCTCTACTCTACTCCTCTCTACTCTACTCCTCCTCTCTACTCCTCTCTACTCTACTCCTCTCTACTCTACTCCTCTCTACTCCTCTCTACTCTACTCCTCCTCTCTACTCCTCTCTACTCTACTCCTCTCTACTCTACTCCTCTCTACTCTACTCCACTCGACTCGTCTCTTTTCTACTCTACTCCTCTCTACTCCTCTCTACTCCCTTCTACTCCACTCTACTCCACTCTACTCCAGTCTACTACAGTCTACTCCTCTTTAATCCTCTCTACTCCTCTCTACTCTACTCCTCCTCTCTACTCCTCTCTACTCCTCTCTACTCTACTCCTTTCTACTCCTCTCTACTCCTCTCTACTCTACTCCTCCTCTCTACTCTACTCTACTCTCTACTCTATTCCTCCCTACTCTACTCCTCTCTACTCCTCTCTACTCTACTCCTCTCTACTCTACTCCTCCTCTCTACTCTACTCCTCTCTACTCTACTCCTCTCTACTCCTCTCTACTCCTCTCTACTCTATTCCTCTCTACTCTACTCCTCTCTACTCCTCTCTACTCTACTCCTCTCTACTCTACTCTACTCTACTCTACTCTACTCCTCCTCTCTACTCTACTCCTCCTCTCTACTCTACTCCTCCTCTCTACACTACTCCTCTCTACTCATTTCCACTCCACTCTACTCCTCTCTACTCTACTCCTCTCTACTCCACTCTACTCCACTCTACTCTTCTCTACTACTCTCTACTACTCTACTCCTCTCTACTCCACTCTACTATACTCCTTTCTACTCCTCTCTACTCCACTCCTCTCTACTCCTCTCCTCTCGACTCCACTCTACTCCAGTCTACACCTCTCTACTCCTCTCTACTCTATTCTACTCTACTCCTCTGTACTCTAATCATCTATACTCTACTGCTCTCTACTCTACTCCACTATACTCCTCTTTACTCCTCTCTACTCTACTCCTCTCTACTCCTCTCTACTCTACTCTACTCCCTTCTACTCCACTCTACTCCACTCTACTCCAGTCTACTACAGTCTACTCCTCTTTAATCCTCTCAACTCTACTCCTCCTCTCTACTCCTCTCTACTCTACTCCTTTCTACTCCTCTCTACTCTACTCTACTCTACTCCTCTCTACTCTACTCCTCTCTACTCTACTCTACTCCTCCTCCCTACTCTACTCCTCTCTACTCTTCTCCTCTCTACTCTACTCCACTCTACTCCTCTCTACTCCACTCTACTCTATTCTACTCTACTCCTCTCTACTCCTCTCTACTCTACTCTACTCCCTTCTACTCCACTCTACTCCACTCTACTCCAGTCTACTACAGTCTACTCCTCTTTAATCCTCTACTCCTCTCAACTCTACTCCTCCTCTCTACTCCTCTCTACTCTACTCCTTTCTACTCCTCTCTACTCTACTCTACTCTACTCCTCTCTACTCTACTCCTCTCTACTCTACTCCTCCTCCCTACTCTACTCCACTCTACTCTTCTCTTCTCCTCTCTACTCTACTCCACTCTACTCCTCTCTACTCTACTCCTCTCTACTCCACTCTACTCTATTCTACTCTACTCCTCTCTACTCCTCTCTACTCTACTCCTCTCTACTCCTCTCTACTCTTCTCCTCTCTACTCTACTCCACTCTACTCCTCTCTACTCTACTCCTCCTCTCTACTCCTCTCTACTCCTCTCTACTCTACTCCTTTCTACTCCTCTCTACTCCTCTCTACTCTACTCCTCCTCTCTACTCTACTCTACTCTCTACTCTATTCCTCCCTACTCTACTCCTCTCTACTCCTCTCTACTCTACTCCTCTCTACTCTACTCCTCCTCTCTACTCTACTCCTCTCTACTCTACTCCTCTCTACTCCTCTCTACTCCTCTCTACTCTATTCCTCTCTACTCTACTCCTCTCTACTCCTCTCTACTCTACTCCTCTCTACTCTACTCTACTCTACTCTACTCTACTCCTCCTCTCTACTCTACTCCTCCTCTCTACTCTACTCCTCCTCTCTACACTACTCCTCTCTACTCATTTCCACTCCACTCTACTCCTCTCTACTCTACTCCTCTCTACTCCACTCTACTCCACTCTACTCTTCTCTACTACTCTCTACTACTCTACTCCTCTCTACTCCACTCTACTATACTCCTTTCTACTCCTCTCTACTCCACTCCTCTCTACTCCTCTCCTCTCTACTCCACTCTACTCCAGTCTACACCTCTCTACTCCTCTCTACTCTATTCTACTCTACTCCTCTGTACTCTAATCATCTATACTCTACTGCTCTCTACTCTACTCCACTATACTCCTCTTTACTCCTCTCTACTCTATTCCTCTCTACTCCTCTCTACTCCTCTCTACTCTACTCCTCTGTACTCCTCTCTACTCTACTTCTCTCTACTCTACTCCTCTCCACTCCACTCTACTCCACTCTACTCCAGTCTACTCCAGTCTACTCCTCTTTAATGATCTCTACTCCTCTCTACTCTACTCCTATCTGCTCTACTCCTCTCTACTCTACTCCTCTCTACTCCACTCTACTCTTCTCTACTCATCTCTACTCTACTCATCTCTACTCCACTCTACTCTACTCCTTTCTACTCCTCTCTTCTCCACTCCTCTCTACTCCTCTCTACTCCACTCTACTCCAGTCTACACCTCTCTACTCCAGTCTACTCCTCTCTACTCCACTCTGCTCTCTACTCTACTCCTCTCTACTCCTCTCTACTCTACTGCTCTCTACTCTACTCCTCTCTACTCCTCTCTACTCTACTGCTCTCTACTCTACTCCTCTCTACTCCTCTCTACTCTACTCTACTCCCTTCTACTCCACTCTACTCCACTCTACTCCAGTCTACTACAGTCTACTCCTCTTTAATCCTCTCTACTCCTCTCAACTCTACTCCTCCTCTCTACTCCTCTCTACTCTACTCCTTTCTACTCCTCTCTACTCTACTCTACTCTACTCCTCTCTACTCTACTCCTCTCTACTCTACTCTACTCCTCCTCCCTACTCTACTCCTCTCTACTCTTCTCCTCTCTACTCTACTCCACTCTACTCCACTCTACTCTATTCTACTCTACTCCTCTCTACTCCTCTCTACTCTACTCTACTCCCTTCTACTCCACTCTACTCCACTCTACTCCAGTCTACTACAGTCTACTCCTCTTTAATCCTCTACTCCACTCAACTCTACTCCTCCTCTCTACTCCTCTCTACTCTACTCCTTTCTACTCCTCTCTACTCTACTCTACTCTACTCCTCTCTACTCTACTCCTCTCTACTCTACTCCTCTCTACTCTACTCCTCCTCCCTACTCTACTCCTCTCTACTCTTCTCTTCTCCTCTCTACTCTACTCCACTCTACTCCTCTCTACTCTACTCCTCTCTACTCCACTCTACTCTATTCTACTCTACTCCTCTCTACTCCTCTCTACTCTACTCCTCTCTACTCCTCTCTACTCTTCTCCTCTCTACTCTACTCCACTCTACTCCTCTCTACTCTACTCCTCTCTACTCCACTCTACTCTATTCTACTCTACTCCTCTCTTACTCCTCTCTACTCTACTCCACTCTACTCCTCTCTACTCCTCTCTACTCTTCTCCTCTCTACTCTACTCCACTCTACTCCTCTCTACTCTACTCCGCTCTACTCCACTCTACTCTATTCTACTCTACTCCTCTCTACTCCTCTCTACTCTACTCCTCTCTAATCCTCTCTACTCCACTCTACTCCTCTCTACTCTACTCCTCTCTACTCTACTCTACTCCCTTCTACTCCACTCTACTCCAGTCTACTACAGTCTACTCCTCTTTAATCCTCTCTACTCCTCTCAACTCTACTCCTCCTCTCTACTCCTCTCTACTCCACTCTACTCTATTCTACTCTACTCTACTCCTCTCTACTCCTCTCTACTCTACTCCTCTCTACTCTACTCCTCTCTACTCCACTCTACTCCTCTCTACTCTTCTCCTCTCTACTCTAATCCTCTCTACTCCTCTCTACTCTTCTCCTCTCTACTCTACTCTACTCTTCTCCTCTCTACTCTACTCCACTCTACTCCTCTCTACTCTACTCCTCTCTACTCCACTCTACTCTATTCTACTCTACTCTACTCCTCTCTACTCCTCTCTACTCCTCTCTACTCTTCTCTACTCTACTCCTCTCTAATCCTCTCTACTCTATTCTACTCTACCCTACTCCTCTCTACTCCTCTCTACTCTACTCTACTCTATCCTCTCTACTCTACTCCTTTCTACTCCTCTCTACTCTACTCCTCTTTAATCCTCTACTCCTCTCTACTCTACTCCTCTCTACTCTACTCCTTTCTACTCTACTCCTCTCTACTCCTCTCTACTCTACTCCTCCTCTCCACTCTACTCCTCTCTGCTCTACTCCTCTCTACTCATCTCTACTCCACTCTACTCCACTCAACTCTACTCCTTTCTACTCCTCTCTACTCATCTCTACTCCACTCTTCTCCTCTCTACTCTACTCCACTCTACTCCTCTCTACTCTACTCCTCTCTACTCCACTCTACTCTATTCTACTCTACTCCTCTCTTACTCCTCTCTACTCTACTCCACTCTACTCCTCTCTACTCCTCTCTACTCTTCTCCTCTCTACTCTACTCCTCTCTACTCTACTCCTCTCTACTCCACTCTACTCTACTCTACTCCTCTCTACTCCTCTCTACTCTACTATTCTCTACTCCTCTCTACTCTACTCCTCTCTACTCTACTCCTCTCTACTCTACTCTACTCCTCTCTTCTCTACCCTACTCTTCTCTACCCTACTCTTCTCTACCCTACTCCTCTCTACTCTACTCCTCTCTACTCCTCTCTACTCTACTCCTCTCTACTCTACTCCTCTCTACTCCTCTCGACTCCTCTCTACTCTTCTCTACCCTACTTCTCTCTACTCCTCCTCTCTACTCTACTCCTCCTCTCTACTCTACTCTACTCTACTCCTCTCTACTCCTCTCTACTCCACTCTACTCCACTCTACTCCTCTCTACTCTACTCTACTCCTCTCTACTCCACTCTACTCCACTCCTCTCTACTCTACTCTACTCCTCTCTACTCTACTCCTCTCTACTCCACTCTACTCCACTCTACTCTACTCCTCTCTACTCCTCTCTACTCCACTCCTCTCTACTCCTCTCTACTCCTCTCTACTCCTCTCTACTCTACTCTACTCTACTCCTCTCTACTCCACTCTACTCTACTCTTTTCTACTCTACTCCTCTCTACTCCTCTCTACTCTACTCCTCTCTAATCCTCTCTACTCCACTCTACTCCTCTCTACTCTACTCCTCTCTACTCTACTCTACTCCCTTCTACTCCACTCTACTCCACTCTACTCCAGTCTATTACAGACTACTCCTCTTTAATCCTCTCTACTCCTCTCAACTCTACTCCTCCTCTCTACTCCTCTCTACTCCACTCTACTCTATTCTACTCTACTCTACTCCTCTCTACTCCTCTCTACTCTACTCCTCTCTACTCTACTCCTCTCTACTCTACTCCTCTCTACTCTTCTCCTCTCTACTCTAATCCTCTCTACTCCTCTCTACTCTTCTCCTCTCTACTCTACTCTACTCTTCTCCTCTCTACTCTACTCCACTCTACTCCTCTCTACTCTACTCCTCTCTACTCCACTCTACTCTATTCTACTCTACTCTACTCCTCTCTACTCCTCTCTAGTCCTCTCTACTCTTCTCTACTCTACTCCTCTCTAATCCTCTCTAATATATTCTACTCTAACCTACTCCTCTCTACTCCTCTCTACTCTACTCTATCCTCTCTACTCTACTCCTCTCTACTCCTCTCTACTCTACTCCTCTTTAATCCTCTACTCCTCTCTACTCTACTCCTCTCTACTCTACTCATTTCTACTCTACTCCTCTCTACTCTACTCCTCCTCTCCACTCTACTCCTCTCTGCTCTACTCCTCTCTACTCATCTCTACTCCACTCCACTCCACTCAACTCTACTCCTTTCTACTCCTCTCTACTCTACTCTACTCCTCTCTACTCTACTCTCTACTCTACTCCTCTCCACTCTACTCCTCTCTACTATACTCTACTCTACTCCTCTCTACTCCTCTCTACTCTACTCCTCTCTACTCCTCTCTACTCTACTCTTCTCTACTCCTCTCTACTCTACTCCTCTCTACTCTACTCCTCTCTACTCTACTCTACTCCTCTCTTCTCTACCCTACTCTTCTCTACCCTACTCCTCTCTACTCTACTCCTCTCTACTCCTCTCTACTCTACTCCTCTCTACTCTACTCCTCTCTACTCTACTCCTCTCGACTCCTCTCTACTCTTCTCTACCCTACTTCTCTCTACTCCTCCTCTCTACTCTACTCCTCCTCTCTACTCTACTCTACTCTACTCCTCTCTACTCCTCTCTACTCCACTCTACTCCACTCTACTCCTCTCTACTCTACTCTACTCCTCTCTACTCCACTCTACTCCACTCCTCTCTACTCTACTCTACTCCTCTCTACTCTACTCCTCTCTACTCCACTCTACTCCACTCTACTCTACTCCTCTCTACTCCACTCCTCTCTACTCCTCTCTACTCCACTCTACTCCTCTCTACTCTACTCTACTCTACTCCTCTCTACTCCACTCTACTCTACTCTATTCTACTCTACTCCTCTCTACTCCTCTCTACTCTACTCCTCTCTAATCCTCTCTACTCCACTCTACTCCTCTCTACTCTACTCCTCTCTACTCTACTCTACTCCCTTCTACTCCACTCTACTCCACTCTACTCCAGTCTACTACAGTCTACTCCTCTTTAATCCTCTCTACTCCTCTCAACTCTACTCCTCCTCTCTACTCCTCTCTACTCCACTCTACTCTATTCTACTCTACTCTACTCCTCTCTACTCCTCTCTACTCTACTCCTCTCTACTCTACTCCTCTCTACTCTACTCCTCTCTACTCCACTCTACTCCTCTCTACTCTTCTCCTCTCTACTCTAATCCTCTCTACTCCTCTCTACTCTTCTCCTCTCTACTCTACTCTACTCTTCTCCTCTCTACTCTACTCCACTCTACTCCTCTCTACTCTACTCTACTCTATTCTACTCTACTCTACTCCTCTCTACTCCTCTCTACTCTTCTCTACTCTACTCCTCTCTAATCCTCTCTACTCTATTCTACTCTACCCTACTCCTCTCTACTCCTCTCTACTCTACTCTACTCTATCCTCTCTACTCTACTCCTCTCTACTCCTCTCTACTCTACTCCTCTTTAATCCTCTACTCCTCTCTACTCTACTCCTCTCTACTCCACTCTACTCCTCTCTACTCTTCTCCTCTCTACTCTAATCCTCTCTACTCCTCTCTACTCTTCTCCTCTCTACTCTACTCTACTCTTCTCCTCTCTACTCTACTCCACTCTACTCCTCTCTACTCTACTCTACTCTATTCTACTCTACTCTACTCCTCTCTACTCCTCTCTACTCTTCTCTACTCTACTCCTCTCTAATCCTCTCTACTCTATTCTACTCTACCCTACTCCTCTCTACTCCTCTCTACTCTACTCTACTCTATCCTCTCTACTCTACTCCTCTCTACTCCTCTCTACTCTACTCCTCTTTAATCCTCTACTCCTCTCTACTCTACTCCTCTCTACTCTACTCCTTTCTACTCTACTCCTCTCTACTCCTCTCTACTCTACTCCACCTCTCCACTCTACTCCTCTCTGCTCTACTCCTCTCTACTCATCTCTACTCCACTCTACTCCACTCAACTCTACTCCTTTCTACTCCTCTCTACTCTACTCCTCTCTACTCTACTCTCTACTCTACTCCTCTCCACTCCTCTCTACTATACTCTACTCTACTCCTCTCTACTCTACTCTTCTCTACTCCTCTCTACTCTACTCCTCTCTACTCTACTCCTCTCTACTCTACTCTACTCCTCTCTTCTCTACCCTACTCTTCTCTACCCTACTCCTCTCTACTCTACTCCTCTCTACTCCTCTCTACTCTACTCCTCTCTACTCTACTCCTCTCTACTCTACTCCTCTCGACTCCTCTCTACTCTTCTCTACCCTACTTCTCTCTACTCCTCCTCTCTACTCTACTCCTCCTCTCTACTCTACTCTACTCTACTCCTCTCTACTCCTCTCTACTCCTCTCTACTCCACTCTACTCCTCTCTACTCTACTTTACTCCTCTCTACTCCACTCCTCTCTACTCCTCTCTACTCTACTCCTCTCTACTCCACTCTACTCCACTCTACTCCACTCTACTCTACTCCTCTCTACTCCACTCCACTCCTCTCTACTCCTCTCTACTCCACTCTACTCTACTCCACTCTATTCTACCCTACTCCTCTCTACTCCTCTCTACTCTACTCCTCTCTAATCCTCTCTACTCCACTCTACTCCTCTCTACTCTACTCCTCTCCCTTCTACTCCACTCTACTCCACTCTACTCCAGTCTACTACAGTCTACTCCTCTTTAATCCTCTCTACTCCTCTCAACTCTACTCCTCCTCTCTACTCCTCTCTACTCCACTCTACTCTATTCTACTCTACTCTACTCCTCTCTACTCCTCTCTACTCTTCTCCTCTCTACTCTAATCCTCTCTACTCCTCTCTACTCTTCTCCTCTCTACTCTACTCTACTCTTCTCCTCTCTACTCTACTCCACTCTACTCCTCTCTACTCTACTCCTCTCTACTCCACTCTACTCTATTCTACTCTACTCTACTCTACTCTACTCCTCTCTACTCCTCTCTACTCTTCTCTACTCTACTCCTCTCTAATCCTCTCTACTCTATTCTACTCTACCCTACTCCTCTCTACTCCTCTCTACTCTACTCTACTCTATCCTCTCTACTCTACTCCTCTCTACTCCTCTCTACTCTACTCCTCTTTAATCCTCTACTCCTCTCTACTCTACTCCTCTCTACTCTACTCCTCTCTACTCTACTCCTTTCTACTCTACTCCTCTCTACTCCTCTCTACTCTACTCCTCCTCTCCACTCTACTCCTCTCTGCTCTACTCTCTACTCATCTCTACTCCACTCTACTCCACTCAACTCTACTCCTTTCTACTCCTCTCTACTCTACTCCTCTCCACTCTACTCCTCTCTACTATACTCTACTCTACTCCTCTCTACTCCTCTCTACTCTACTCCTCTCTACTCCTCTCTACTCTACTCTTCTCTACTCCTCTCTACTCTACTCCTCTCTACTCTACTCCTCTCTTCTCTACCCTACTCTTCTCTACCCTACTCCTCTCTACTCTACTCCTCTCTACTCCTCTCTACTCTACTCCTCTCTACTCTACTCCTCTCGACTCCTCTCTACTCTTCTCTACCCTACTTCTCTCTACTCCTCCTCTCTACTCTACTCCTCCTCTCTACTCTACTCTACTCCTCTCTACTCCTCTCTACTCCACTCTACTCCACTCTACTCCTCTCTACTCTACTCTACTCCTCTCTACTCCACTCTACTCCACTCCTCTCTACTCCTCTCTACTCTACTCCTCTCTACTCCACTCTACTCCACTCTACTCTACTCCTCTCTACTCCACTCCTCTCTACTCTTCTCTACTCCACTCTACTCTAATCCTCTCTACTCTATTCTACTCTACCCTACTCCTCTCTACTCCTCTCTACTCTACTCTACTCTATCCTCTCTACTCTACTCCTCTCTACTCCTCTCTACTCTACTCCTCCTCTCCACTCTACTCCTCTTTGCTCTACTCCTCTCTACTCATCTCTACTCCACTCTACTCCACTCAACTCTACTCCTTTCTACTCCTCTCTACTCTACTCCTCTCTACTCTACTCTCTACTCTACTCCTCTCCACTCTACTCCTCTCTACTATACTCTACTCTACTCCTCTCTACTCTACTCCTCTCTACTCCTCTCTACTCTACTCCTCTCTACTCCTCTCTACTATACTCTTCTCTACTCCTCTCTACTCTACTCCTTTCTACTCTACTCCTCTCTACTCTACTCTACTCCTCTCTTCTCTACCCTACTCTTCTCTACCCTACTCCTCTCTACTCTACTCCTCTCTACTCCTCTCTACTCTACTCCTCTCGACTCCTCTCTACTCTTCTCTACTCCACTCTACTCCACTCTACTCCTCTCTACTCTACTCTACTCCTCTCTACTCCACTCCTCTCTACTCTACTCCTCCTCTCTACTCTACTCCACCTCTCTACTCTACTCCTCTCTACTCCTCTCTACTCCACTCTAATCCACTCTACTCCTCTCTACTCTACTCTACTCCTCTCTACTCCACTCTACTCCACTCCTCTCTACTCTACTCTACTCCTCTCTACTCTACTCCTCTCTACTCCTCTCTACTCCACTCTACTCTACTCCTCTCTACTCCACTCCTCTCTACTCCTCTCTACTCCACTCTACTCCACTCTACTCCTCTCTACTCCTCTCTACTCCTCTCTACTCCACTCTACTCTACTCTACTCCTCTCTCTCTCTAACACTGTTCCATCAAACACCTCTCTTCTCCTCTCTGCTCTCCTACTCAGTGTTTGTTCATGTTGATGTTATTTGTTATTATTTGTTATTTGCTGTCTACAGACCTGCTGTGGATATGTAGTGGATCAGAGTGTTCCGTTTCTAACACAGTGTTCCATCTGTGACTGAGTGTTCTGTCTAGGGTCAAGGGTTTCGTTCCGTCTAGGGTCAGAGGTGAGGGGTCCGGCAGGTGTCATTCAGGCATGTGTCCAGGGAGCAGGGGTCAGGTGAGCAGGGGGGCAGGTGAGTCTGGAGAAAACTACTTTACCAGGTGGAGGTCGGTCGGTCGGGGGAGGTAAGGAGAGGTATCTGTGTGTGTTTGTGTGTGGCCTAGTTCCCTCCATGCATCCTCTGTTGGAGCCTCAAGCTAATGTCACATCATCCCAGCCAGGTCACCCATGATACAAGTCAGTATTCGAAGTCCATCCATGTCTGAGGACGTCGGGAGATGGTGTGGAAACCGGCCACTAGGGGCAACAGTGAACACTGTTACCGTCAAGTAGGTTTTAGTTTTGCTAGGATGTTGTGGCAAGGGATGGCGGATGGCCTGAGCATCTGCCTCTTGTGCCAAAGGTTGCATGTTCAAATCCAGCGATAGAAAGTTGGTTTTGATATTTTTGCTTTTGATTCCAACCTTAAAAATGTCGAGGTAATGCCTAAACATGGATGCATGTCTAATTCTGACGTGAGACTGTGAGCGCTAGTTGGTCATCCATCACAGAGAGTGTTAATAACCCAAACAGCCTTCACACACACACACACACACACACACACACACACACACACACACACACACACACACACACACACACACACACACACACACACACACACACACACACACACACACACACACACACACACACACACACACACACACACACACACACACACACACACACACACACACACACACACACACACACACAATGTGGGTTGATGAGAGGCCTGTCAGCACTCAGTTCTGGACCAACAAACAGCCTGACCCCAGTTTTCAATCACTGCAGGGATCTGTAACATACGGTTGATCATATATAGATTATTATTCAAACTGGGGATGAAAAAGACCGGAGAATTCTCTTTCTCTCGCTCTCCTTTTTTCTCCTCTCTCTTTCTGTCTCTCTCCTTTTCTCTTATCTCTCTTTCTGTCTCTCTCCTCTGTCTTTCTCTCAGGAATGATAACCTGTCAAACACAGGAAGCTGACAGAGGAGAGGACAATCCATCCAGAATGTCAGAACCAGAGAGAGAAAGAGAGGGAGAGAGAGAGAGAGAGAGCGATAGGATAATCCTGAACCTGGTGTATCGGGTGTTGGATGAAGGGAGTGTGAGAGGAGGAGAGGAGGATAGGAGAGTGATTTAGTAGTGGCCTGTGCTCTCCTGTCCTGTCCTCGATGCCCTGGTTCATTCAACTCCAGGGCCAGGGTCGCCCGGCCGCATGCCCCAGATGGTGCTGTCTGTCTGGGCTGCTGGCGCAGGATGTGCCCCCCTCACCCCACCTCCACACACCCCCAAACACACTCTCACACAGCTAATTGATTACAGGGGGTAGGCCATCTCACTTCCATACACACACACCGTGGACTGCTGGTCACACAGAAACACACACGTGGCCGGAGCTGACCTGTCAACGCTAATTCTATTAGAGACGCAGGAGTGTGACTAAGAGCAGAGAAGCAGAGCACTTTACCATCTGCACCACACACACACACACACACACACACACACACACACACACACACACACACAAACACACACTCCAAGTCAGAGTCAGAGAATGTAACATGTACACAGTTAAACCAACTGTCCAGTTTTAGAAACAGGTTGTGTATTCATAAAGAACAGTCCATTAAATGATGGAACCTCTAAAAACTAAACAGCAGTAGAATGGTAAGGGAGGAACGGAGGGGTCAGGGCTCTAAATTAACTATATTAAAAACTAAACAGCAGTAGAATGGAAGGGAAGAACGGAGGGGTCAGGGCTCTAAATTAACTATATTAAAAACTAAACAGCAGTAGAATGGTAAGAGAGGAGAGGAGGGGTCAGGGCTCTAAATTAACTATATTAAAAACTAAACAGCAGTAGAATGGTAAGGGAGGAACGGAGGGGTCAGAGCTCTAAATTAACTCTATTAAAAACTAAACAGCAGTAGAATGGAAAGGGAGGAGAGGAGGGATCAGGGCTCTAAATTAACTATATTATTAACAAAACAGCAGTAGAATGGTAAGGGAGGAACGGAGGGGTCAGGGCTCTAAATTAACTATATTAAAAACTAAACAGCAGTAAAATGGTAAGGGAGGAGAGGAGGGGTCAGAGCTCTAAATTAACGATATTATTAACTAAACAGCAGTAGAATGGTAAGGGAGGAACGGAGGGGTCAGGGCTCTAAATTAACTATATTAAAAACTAAACACCAGTAGAATGGTAAGGGAGGAGAGGAGGGGTCAGGGCTCTAAATTAACTATATTAAAAACTAAACAGCAGTAGAATGGTAAGGGAGGAACGGAGGGGTCAGGGCTCTAAATTAACTATATTAAAAACTAAACAGCAGTAGAATGGTAAGGGAGGAGAGGAGGGGTCAGGGCTCTAAATGAACTATATTAAAAACTAAACAGCAGTAGAATGGTAAGGGAGGAGAGGAGGGGTCAGGGCTCTAAATTAACTCTATTAAAAACTAAACAGCAGTAGAATGGTAAGGGAGGAGAGGAGGGGTCAGGGCTCTAAATTAACTCTATTAAAAACTAAACAGCAGTAGAATGGAAGGGAGGAGAGGAGGGTCAGGGCTCTAAATTAACTCTATTAAAAACTAAACAGCAGTAGAATGGTAAGGGAGGAGAGGAGGGGTCAGGGCTCTAAATTAACTCTATTAAAAACTAAACAGCAGTAGAATGGTAAGGGAGGAGAGGAGGGGTCAGGGATCTAAATTAACTATATTAAAAACTAAACAGCAGTAGAATGGTAAGGGAGGAACGGAGGGGTCAGGGCTCTAAATTAACTGTATTAAAAACTAAATAGTAGTAGAATGGTAAGGGAGGAGAGGAGGGGTCAGAGCTCTAAATTAACTATATTATTAACTAAACAGAAGTAGAATGGAAGGGAGGAACGGAGGGTTCAGGGCTCTAAATTAACTATATTATTAACTAAACAGAAGTAGAATGGAAGGGAGGAACGGAGGGGTCAGGGCTCTAAATTAACTATATTAAAAACTAAACAGCAGTAGAATGGTAAGGGAAGAAAGGAGGGGTCAGGGCTCTAAATTAACTCTATTAAAAACTAAACAGCAGTAGAATGGTAAGGGAGGAGAGGAGGGGTCAGGGCTCTAAATTAACTCTATTAAAAACTAAACAGCAGTAGAATGGTAAGGGAGGAACGGAGGGGTCAGGGCTCTAAATTAACTATATTAAAAACTAAACAGCAGTAGAATGGTAAGGAAGAGGAGGGGTCAGGGCTCTAAATTAAATATATTAAAAACTAAACAGCAGTAGAATGGTAAGGAAGAGGAGGGGTCAGGGCTCTAAATTAACTATATTAAAAACTAAACAGCAGTAGAATGGTAAGGGAGGAGAGGAGGGGTCAGAGCTCTAAATTAACTATATTATTAACTAAACAGAAGTAGAATGGAAGGGAGGAGAGGAGGGGTCAGGGCTCTAAATTAACTATATTAAAAACTAAACAGCAGTAGAATGGTAAGGGAGGAACGGAGGGGTCAGGGCTCTAAATTAACTATATTAAAAACTAAACAGCAGTAGAATGGTAAGGGAGGAGAGGAGGGGTCAGGGCTCTAAATGAACTATATTAAAAACTAAACAGCAGTAGAATGGTAAGGGAGGAGAGGAGGGGTCAGGGCTCTAAATTAACTCTATTAAAAACTAAACAGCAGTAGAATGGTAAGGGAGGAGAGGAGGGGTCAGGGCTCTAAATTAACTCTATTAAAAACTAAACAGCAGTAGAATGGAAGGGAGGAGAGGAGGGTCAGGGCTCTAAATTAACTCTATTAAAAACTAAACAGCAGTAGAATGGTAAGGGAGGAGAGGAGGGGTCAGGGCTCTAAATTAACTCTATTAAAAACTAAACAGCAGTAGAATGGTAAGGGAGGAGAGGAGGGGTCAGGGATCTAAATTAACTATATTAAAAACTAAACAGCAGTAGAATGGTAAGGGAGGAACGGAGGGGTCAGGGCTCTAAATTAACTATATTAAAAACTAAACAGCAGTAGAATGGTAAGGGAAGAAAGGAGGGGTCAGGGCTCTAAATTAACTATATTAAAAACTAAACAGCAGTAGAATGGTAAGGGAGGAGAGGATGGGTCAGGGCTCTAAATTAACTCTATTAAAAACTAAACAGCAGTAGAATGGTAAGGGAGGAGAGGAGGGGTCAAGGCTCTAAATTAACTATATTAAAAACTAAACAGCAGTAGAATGGTAAGGGAGGAGAGGAGGAGTCAGGGCTCTAAATTAACTCTATTAAAAACTAAACAGCAGTAGAATGGTAAGAGAGGAGAGGAGGGGTCAGGGCTCTAAATTAAATATATTAAAAACTAAACAGCAGTAGAATGGTAAGGAAGAGAAGGGGTCAGGGCTCTGAATTAACTATATTAAAAACTAAACAGCAGTAGAATGGTAAGGAAGAGGAGGGGTCAGGGCTCTAAATTAACTATATTAAAAACTAAACAGCAGTAGAATGGTAAGGGAGGATAGGAGGGGTCAGGGCTCTAAATTAAATATATTAACAACTAAACAGCAGTAGAATGGTAAGGAAAAGGAGGGGTCAGGGCTCTAAATTATCTTTAAGTAAAACTAAACAGCAGTAGAATGGTAAGGGAGGAACGGAGGGGTCAGGGCTCTAAATTAACTCTATTAAAAACTAAACAGCAGTAGAATGGTAAGGGAGGAGAGGAGGGGTCAGAGCTCTAAATTAACTATATTAAAAACTAAACAGCAGTAGAATGGTAAGGAAGAGGAGAGGAGGGGTCAGAGCTCTAAATTAACTATATTAAAAACTAAACAGCAGTAGAATGGTAAGGGAGGAGAGGAGGGGTCAGGACTCTAAATTAACTATATTAAAAACTAAACAGCAGTAGAAGGGTAAGGGAGGAGAGGAGGGGTCAGGGCTCTAAATTAACTATATTAAAAACTAAACAGCAGTAGAATGGTAAGGGAGGAACGGAGGGGTCAGGGCTCTAAATTAACTATATTAAAAACTAAACAGCAGTAGAATGGTAAGGGAGGAGAGGAGGGGTCAGGGCTCTAAATTAAATATATTAAAAACTAAACAGCAGTAGAATGGTAAGGGAGGAACGGAGGGGTCAGGAATCCAAATTAACTATATTAAAAACTAAACAGCAGTAGAATGGTAAGGGAGGAGAGGAGGGGTCAGGGATCTAAATTAACTATATTAAAAACTAAACAGCAGTAGAATGGTAAGGGAGGAACGGAGGGGTCAGGGCTCTAAATTAACTATATTAAAAACTAAACAGCAGTAGAATGGTAAGGGAAGAAAGGAGGGGTCAGGGCTCTAAATTAACTATATTAAAAACTAAACAGCAGTAGAATGGTAAGGGAGGAGAGGATGGGTCAGGGCTCTAAATTAACTCTATTAAAAACTAAACAGCAGTAGAATGGTAAGGGAGGAGAGGAGGGGTCAAGGCTCTAAATTAACTATATTAAAAACTAAACAGCAGTAGAATGGTAAGGGAGGAGAGGAGGAGTCAGGGCTCTAAATTAACTCTATTAAAAACTAAACAGCAGTAGAATGGTAAGAGAGGAGAGGAGGGGTCAGGGCTCTAAATTAAATATATTAAAAACTAAACAGCAGTAGAATGGTAAGGAAGAGGAGGGGTCAGGGCTCTGAATTAACTATATTAAAAACTAAACAGCAGTAGAATGGTAAGGAAGAGGAGGGGTCAGGGCTCTAAATTAACTATATTAAAAACTAAACAGCAGTAGAATGGTAAGGGAGGATAGGAGGGGTCAGGGCTCTAAATTAAATATATTAACAACTAAACAGCAGTAGAATGGTAAGGAAGAGGAGGGGTCAGGGCTCTAAATTATCTTTAAGTAAAACTAAACAGCAGTAGAATGGTAAGGGAGGAACGGAGGGGTCAGGGCTCTAAATTAACTCTATTAAAAACTAAACAGCAGTAGAATGGTAAGGGAGGAGAGGAGGGGTCAGAGCTCTAAATTAACTATATTAAAAACTAAACAGCAGTAGAATGGTAAGGAAGAGGAGAGGAGGGGTCAGAGCTCTAAATTAACTATATTAAAAACTAAACAGCAGTAGAATGGTAAGGGAGGAGAGGAGGGGTCAGGACTCTAAATTAACTATATTAAAAACTAAACAGCAGTAGAAGGGTAAGGGAGGAGAGGAGGGGTCAGGGCTCTAAATTAACTATATTAAAAACTAAACAGCAGTAGAATGGTAAGGGAGGAACGGAGGGGTCAGGGCTCTAAATTAACTATATTAAAAACTAAACAGCAGTAGAATGGTAAGGGAGGAGAGGAGGGGTCAGGGCTCTAAATTAAATATATTAAAAACTAAACAGCAGTAGAATGGTAAGGGAGGAACGGAGGGGTCAGGGCTCCAAATTAACTATATTAAAAACTAAACAGCAGTAGAATGGTAAGGGAGGAACGGAGGGGTCAGGGCTCTAAATTAACTCTATTAAAAACTAAACAGCAGTAGAATGGTAAGGGAGGAGAGGAGGGGTCAGGGATCTAAATTAACTCTATTAAAAACTAAACAGCAGTAGAATGGTAAGGGAGGAACGGAGGGGTCAGGGCTCTAAATTAACTGTATTAAAAACTAAATAGTAGTAGAATGGTAAGGGAGGAGAGGAGGGGTCAGGGCTCTAAATTAACTATATTATTAACTAAACAGAAGTAGAATGGAAGGGAGGAACAGAGGGGTCAGGGCTCTAAATTAACTATATTATTAACTAAACAGAAGTAGAATGGAAGGGAGGAACGGAGGGGTCAGGGCTCTAAATTAACTATATTATTAACTAAACAGCAGTAGAATGGTAAGGGAGGAGAGGAGGGGTCAGGGCTCTAAATTAACTCTATTAAAAACTAAACAGCAGTAGAATGGTAAGGGAGGAACGGAGGGGTCAGGGCTCTAAATTAACTATATTATTAACTAAACAGCAGTAGAATGGTAAGGGAGGAGAGGAGGGGTCAGGGCTCTAAATTAACTATATTAAAAACTAAACAGCAGTAGAATGGTAAGGGAGGAACGGAGGGGTCAGGGCTCTAAATTAACTATATTAAAAACTAAACAGCAGTAGAATGGTAAGGGAGGAGAGGAGGGGTCAGGGCTCTAAATTAACTCTATTAAAAACTAAACAGCAGTAGAATGGTAAGGGAGGAGAGGATGGGTCAGGGCTCTAAATTAACTATATTAAAAACTAAACAGCAGTAGAATGGTAAGGGAGGAGAGGATGGGTCAGAGCTCTAAATTAACTATATTATTAACTAAACAGCAGTAGAATGGTAAGGGAGGAACGGAGGGGTCAGGGCTCTAAATTAACTATATTAAAAACTAAACAGCAGTAGAATGGTAAGGGAGGAGAGGAGGGGTCAGAGCTATAAATTAACTATATTATTAACTAAACAGCAGTAGAATGGTAAGGGAGGAACGGAGGGGTCAGGGCTCTAAATAACTATATTATTAACTAAACAGAAGTAGAATGGTAAGGGAGGAGAGGAGGGGTCAGGGCTCTAAATTAAATATATTAAAAACTAAACAGCAGTAGAATGGTAAGGGAGGAACGGAGGGGTCAGGAATCCAAATTAACTATATTAAAAACTAAACAGCAGTAGAATGGTAAGGGAGGAGAGGAGGGGTCAGGGATCTAAATTAACTATATTAAAAACTAAACAGCAGTAGAATGGTAAGGGAGGAACGGAGGGGTCAGGGCTCTAAATTAACTATATTAAAAACTAAACAGCAGTAGAATGGTAAGGGAAGAAAGGAGGGGTCAGGGCTCTAAATTAACTATATTAAAAACTAAACAGCAGTAGAATGGTAAGGGAGGAGAGGATGGGTCAGGGCTCTAAATTAACTCTATTAAAAACTAAACAGCAGTAGAATGGTAAGGGAGGAGAGGAGGGGTCAAGGCTCTAAATTAACTATATTAAAAACTAAACAGCAGTAGAATGGTAAGGGAGGAGAGGAGGAGTCAGGGCTCTAAATTAACTCTATTAAAAACTAAACAGCAGTAGAATGGTAAGAGAGGAGAGGAGGGGTCAGGGCTCTAAATTAAATATATTAAAAACTAAACAGCAGTAGAATGGTAAGGAAGAGGAGGGGTCAGGGCTCTGAATTAACTATATTAAAAACTAAACAGCAGTAGAATGGTAAGGAAGAGGAGGGGTCAGGGCTCTAAATTAACTATATTAAAAACTAAACAGCAGTAGAATGGTAAGGGAGGATAGGAGGGGTCAGGGCTCTAAATTAAATATATTAACAACTAAACAGCAGTAGAATGGTAAGGAAGAGGAGGGGTCAGGGCTCTAAATTATCTTTAAGTAAAACTAAACAGCAGTAGAATGGTAAGGGAGGAACGGAGGGGTCAGGGCTCTAAATTAACTCTATTAAAAACTAAACAGCAGTAGAATGGTAAGGGAGGAGAGGAGGGGTCAGAGCTCTAAATTAACTATATTAAAAACTAAACAGCAGTAGAATGGTAAGGAAGAGGAGAGGAGGGGTCAGAGCTCTAAATTAACTATATTAAAAACTAAACAGCAGTAGAATGGTAAGGGAGGAGAGGAGGGGTCAGGACTCTAAATTAACTATATTAAAAACTAAACAGCAGTAGAAGGGTAAGGGAGGAGAGGAGGGGTCAGGGCTCTAAATTAACTATATTAAAAACTAAACAGCAGTAGAATGGTAAGGGAGGAACGGAGGGGTCAGGGCTCTAAATTAACTATATTAAAAACTAAACAGCAGTAGAATGGTAAGGGAGGAGAGGAGGGGTCAGGGCTCTAAATTAACTATATTAAAAACTAAACAGCAGTAGAATGGTAAGGGAGGATAGGAGGGGTCAGGGCTCTAAATTAAATATATTAACAACTAAACAGCAGTAGAATGGTAAGGAAGAGGAGGGGTCAGGGCTCTAAATTATCTTTAAGTAAAACTAAACAGCAGTAGAATGGTAAGGGAGGAACGGAGGGGTCAGGGCTCTAAATTAACTCTATTAAAAACTAAACAGCAGTAGAATGGTAAGGGAGGAGAGGAGGGGTCAGAGCTCTAAATTAACTATATTAAAAACTAAACAGCAGTAGAATGGTAAGGAAGAGGAGAGGAGGGGTCAGAGCTCTAAATTAACTATATTAAAAACTAAACAGCAGTAGAATGGTAAGGGAGGAGAGGAGGGGTCAGGACTCTAAATTAACTATATTAAAAACTAAACAGCAGTAGAAGGGTAAGGGAGGAGAGGAGGGGTCAGGGCTCTAAATTAACTATATTAAAAACTAAACAGCAGTAGAATGGTAAGGGAGGAACGGAGGGGTCAGGGCTCTAAATTAACTATATTAAAAACTAAACAGCAGTAGAATGGTAAGGGAGGAGAGGAGGGGTCAGGGCTCTAAATTAAATATATTAAAAACTAAACAGCAGTAGAATGGTAAGGGAGGAACGGAGGGGTCAGGGCTCCAAATTAACTATATTAAAAACTAAACAGCAGTAGAATGGTAAGGGAGGAACGGAGGGGTCAGGGCTCTAAATTAACTCTATTAAAAACTAAACAGCAGTAGAATGGTAAGGGAGGAGAGGAGGGGTCAGGGATCTAAATTAACTCTATTAAAAACTAAACAGCAGTAGAATGGTAAGGGAGGAACGGAGGGGTCAGGGCTCTAAATTAACTGTATTAAAAACTAAATAGTAGTAGAATGGTAAGGGAGGAGAGGAGGGGTCAGGGCTCTAAATTAACTATATTATTAACTAAACAGAAGTAGAATGGAAGGGAGGAACAGAGGGGTCAGGGCTCTAAATTAACTATATTATTAACTAAACAGAAGTAGAATGGAAGGGAGGAACGGAGGGGTCAGGGCTCTAAATTAACTATATTATTAACTAAACAGCAGTAGAATGGTAAGGGAGGAGAGGAGGGGTCAGGGCTCTAAATTAACTCTATTAAAAACTAAACAGCAGTAGAATGGTAAGGGAGGAACGGAGGGGTCAGGGCTCTAAATTAACTATATTATTAACTAAACAGCAGTAGAATGGTAAGGGAGGAGAGGAGGGGTCAGGGCTCTAAATTAACTATATTAAAAACTAAACAGCAGTAGAATGGTAAGGGAGGAACGGAGGGGTCAGGGATCTAAATTAACTATATTAAAAACTAAACAGCAGTAGAATGGTAAGGGAGGAGAGGAGGGGTCAGGGCTCTAAATTAACTCTATTAAAAACTAAACAGCAGTAGAATGGTAAGGGAGGAGAGGATGGGTCAGGGCTCTAAATTAACTATATTAAAAACTAAACAGCAGTAGAATGGTAAGGGAGGAGAGGATGGGTCAGAGCTCTAAATTAACTATATTATTAACTAAACAGCAGTAGAATGGTAAGGGAGGAACGGAGGGGTCAGGGCTCTAAATTAACTATATTAAAAACTAAACAGCAGTAGAATGGTAAGGGAGGAGAGGAGGGGTCAGAGCTATAAATTAACTATATTATTAACTAAACAGCAGTAGAATGGTAAGGGAGGAACGGAGGGGTCAGGGCTCTAAATAACTATATTATTAACTAAACAGAAGTAGAATGGTAAGGGAGGAGAGGAGGGGTCAGGGCTCTAAATTAAATATATTAAAAACTAAACAGCAGTAGAATGGTAAGGGAGGAACGGAGGGGTCAGGAATCCAAATTAACTATATTAAAAACTAAACAGCAGTAGAATGGTAAGGGAGGAGAGGAGGGGTCAGGGATCTAAATTAACTATATTAAAAACTAAACAGCAGTAGAATGGTAAGGGAGGAACGGAGGGGTCAGGGCTCTAAATTAACTATATTAAAAACTAAACAGCAGTAGAATGGTAAGGGAAGAAAGGAGGGGTCAGGGCTCTAAATTAACTATATTAAAAACTAAACAGCAGTAGAATGGTAAGGGAGGAGAGGATGGGTCAGGGCTCTAAATTAACTCTATTAAAAACTAAACAGCAGTAGAATGGTAAGGGAGGAGAGGAGGGGTCAAGGCTCTAAATTAACTATATTAAAAACTAAACAGCAGTAGAATGGTAAGGGAGGAGAGGAGGAGTCAGGGCTCTAAATTAACTCTATTAAAAACTAAACAGCAGTAGAATGGTAAGAGAGGAGAGGAGGGGTCAGGGCTCTAAATTAAATATATTAAAAACTAAACAGCAGTAGAATGGTAAGGAAGAGGAGGGGTCAGGGCTCTGAATTAACTATATTAAAAACTAAACAGCAGTAGAATGGTAAGGAAGAGGAGGGGTCAGGGCTCTAAATTAACTATATTAAAAACTAAACAGCAGTAGAATGGTAAGGGAGGATAGGAGGGGTCAGGGCTCTAAATTAAATATATTAACAACTAAACAGCAGTAGAATGGTAAGGAAGAGGAGGGGTCAGGGCTCTAAATTATCTTTAAGTAAAACTAAACAGCAGTAGAATGGTAAGGGAGGAACGGAGGGGTCAGGGCTCTAAATTAACTCTATTAAAAACTAAACAGCAGTAGAATGGTAAGGGAGGAGAGGAGGGGTCAGAGCTCTAAATTAACTATATTAAAAACTAAACAGCAGTAGAATGGTAAGGAAGAGGAGAGGAGGGGTCAGAGCTCTAAATTAACTATATTAAAAACTAAACAGCAGTAGAATGGTAAGGGAGGAGAGGAGGGGTCAGGACTCTAAATTAACTATATTAAAAACTAAACAGCAGTAGAAGGGTAAGGGAGGAGAGGAGGGGTCAGGGCTCTAAATTAACTATATTAAAAACTAAACAGCAGTAGAATGGTAAGGGAGGAACGGAGGGGTCAGGGCTCTAAATTAACTATATTAAAAACTAAACAGCAGTAGAATGGTAAGGGAGGAGAGGAGGGGTCAGGGCTCTAAATTAAATATATTAAAAACTAAACAGCAGTAGAATGGTAAGGGAGGAACGGAGGGGTCAGGGCTCCAAATTAACTATATTAAAAACTAAACAGCAGTAGAATGGTAAGGGAGGAACGGAGGGGTCAGGGCTCTAAATTAACTCTATTAAAAACTAAACAGCAGTAGAATGGTAAGGGAGGAGAGGAGGGGTCAGGGATCTAAATTAACTCTATTAAAAACTAAACAGCAGTAGAATGGTAAGGGAGGAACGGAGGGGTCAGGGCTCTAAATTAACTGTATTAAAAACTAAATAGTAGTAGAATGGTAAGGGAGGAGAGGAGGGGTCAGGGCTCTAAATTAACTATATTATTAACTAAACAGAAGTAGAATGGAAGGGAGGAACAGAGGGGTCAGGGCTCTAAATTAACTATATTATTAACTAAACAGAAGTAGAATGGAAGGGAGGAACGGAGGGGTCAGGGCTCTAAATTAACTATATTATTAACTAAACAGCAGTAGAATGGTAAGGGAGGAGAGGAGGGGTCAGGGCTCTAAATTAACTCTATTAAAAACTAAACAGCAGTAGAATGGTAAGGGAGGAACGGAGGGGTCAGGGCTCTAAATTAACTATATTATTAACTAAACAGCAGTAGAATGGTAAGGGAGGAGAGGAGGGGTCAGGGCTCTAAATTAACTATATTAAAAACTAAACAGCAGTAGAATGGTAAGGGAGGAACGGAGGGGTCAGGGCTCTAAATTAACTATATTAAAAACTAAACAGCAGTAGAATGGTAAGGGAGGAGAGGAGGGGTCAGGGCTCTAAATTAACTCTATTAAAAACTAAACAGCAGTAGAATGGTAAGGGAGGAGAGGATGGGTCAGGGCTCTAAATTAACTATATTAAAAACTAAACAGCAGTAGAATGGTAAGGGAGGAGAGGATGGGTCAGAGCTCTAAATTAACTATATTATTAACTAAACAGCAGTAGAATGGTAAGGGAGGAACGGAGGGGTCAGGGCTCTAAATTAACTATATTAAAAACTAAACAGCAGTAGAATGGTAAGGGAGGAGAGGAGGGGTCAGAGCTATAAATTAACTATATTATTAACTAAACAGCAGTAGAATGGTAAGGGAGGAACGGAGGGGTCAGGGCTCTAAATAACTATATTATTAACTAAACAGAAGTAGAATGGAAGGGAGGAACGGAGGGGTCAGGGCTCTAAATTAACTCTATTAAAAACTAAACAGCAGTAGAATGGTAAGGGAGGAGAGGAGGGGTCAGAGCTCTAAATTAACTATATTAAAAACTAAACAGCAGTAGAATGGTAAGGAAGAGGAGAGGAGGGGTCAGAGCTCTAAATTAACTATATTAAAAACTAAACAGCAGTAGAATGGTAAGGGAGGAGAGGAGGGGTCAGGGCTCTAAATTAACTATATTAAAAACTAAACAGCAGTAGAATGGTAAGGGAGGAGAGGATGGGTCAGAGCTCTAAATTAACTATATTATTAACTAAACAGCAGTAGAATGGTAAGGGAGGAACGGAGGGGTCAGGGCTCTAAATTAACTATATTAAAAACTAAACAGCAGTAGAATGGTAAGGGAGGAGAGGAGGGGTCAGAGCTATAAATTAACTATATTATTAACTAAACAGCAGTAGAATGGTAAGGGAGGAACGGAGGGGTCAGGGCTCTAAATTAACTATATTAAAAACTAAACAGCAGTAGAATGGTAAGGGGGGAGAGGAGGAGTCAGGGCTCTAAATTAACTATATTAAAAACAAAACAGCTGTAGAATTGAAAGAGAAAAGAGGAGGGGTCAGGGCTCTAAATTAACTATATTAAAAACTAAACAGCAGTAGAATGGAAGGGAGGAGAGGAGGGGTCAGGGCTCTAAATTAACTATATTAAAAACTAAACAGCAGTAGAATGGTAAGGGAGGAACGGAGGGGTCAGGGCTCTAAATTAACTATTTTAAAAACTAAACAGCAGTAGAATGGTAAGGGAGGAGAGGAGGGGTCAGGGCTCTAAATTAACTATATTAAAAACTAAACAGCAGTAGAATGGTAAGGGAGGAGAGGAGGGGTCAGGGCTCTAAATTAAATATATTAAAAACTAAACAGCAGTAGAATGGTAAGGGAGGAACGGAGGGGTCAGGGCTCTAAATTAACTATATTAAAAACTAAACAGCAGTAGAATGGAAGGGAGGAGAGGAGGGGTCAGGGCTCTAAATTAACTCTATTAAAAACTAAACAGCAGTGGAATGGTAAGGGAGGAACGGAGGGGTCAGGGCTCTAAATTAACTCTATTAAAAACTAAACAGCAGTAGAATGGTAAGGGAGGAGAGGAGGGGTCAGGGATCTAAATTAACTATATTAAAAACTAAACAGCAGTAGAATGGTAAGGGAGGAACGGAGGGGTCAGGGCTCTAAATTAACTATTTTAAAAACTAAACAGCAGTAGAATGGTAAGGGAGGAGAGGAGGGGTCAGGGCTCTAAATTAACTATATTAAAAACTAAACAGCAGTAGAATGGTAAGGGAGGAGAGGAGGGGTCAGGGCTCTAAATTAAATATATTAAAAACTAAACAGCAGTAGAATGGTAAGGGAGGAACGGAGGGGTCAGGGCTCTAAATTAACTATATTAAAAACTAAACAGCAGTAGAATGGTAAGGGAGGAGAGGAGGGGTCAGGGCTCTAAATTAACTATATTAAAAACTAAACAGCAGTAGAATGGTAAGGGAGGAGAGGAGGGGTCAGGGCTCTAAATTAAATATATTAAAAACTAATCAGCAGTAGAATGGTAAGGGAGGAACGGAGGGGTCAGGGCTCTAAATTAACTATATTAAAAACTAAACAGCAGTAGAATGGTAAGGGAGGAGAGGAGGGGTCAGGGCTCTAAATGAACTATATTAAAAACTAAACAGCAGTAGAATGGAAGGGAGGAGAGGAGGGGTCAGGGCTCTAAATTAACTCTATTAAAAACTAAACAGCAGTGGAATGGTAAGGGAGGAACGGAGGGGTCAGGGCTCTAAATTAACTCTATTAAAAACTAAACAGCAATAGAATGGTAAGGGAGGAGAGGAGGGGTCAGGGATCTAAATTAACTATATTAAAAACGAAACAGCAGTAGAATGGTAAGGGAGGAACGGAGGGGTCAGGGCTCTAAATTAACTGTATTAAAAACTAAATAGTAGTAGAATGGTTAGGGAGGAGAGGAGGGGTCAGGGCTCTAAATTAACTATATTATTAACTAAACAGAAGTAGAATGGAAGGGAGGAACGGAGGGTTCAGGGCTCTAAATTAACTATATTATTAACTAAACAGAAGTAGAATGGAAGGGAGGAACGGAGGGGTCAGGGCTCTAAATTAACTATATTAAAAACTAAACAGCAGTAGAATGGTAAGGGAAGAAAGGAGGGGTCAGGGCTCTAAATTAAATATATTAACAACTAAACAGCAGTAGAATGGTAAGGAAGAGGAGGGGTCAGGGCTCTAAATTATCTTTAAGTAAAACTAAACAGCAGTAGAATGGTAAGGGAGGAGAGGAGGGGTCAGAGCTCTAAATTAACTATATTAAAAACTAAACAGCAGTAGAATGGTAAGGGAGGAGAGGATGGGTCAGAGCTCTAAATTAACTATATTAAAAACTAAACAGCAGTAGAATGGTAAGGGAGGAGAGGAGGGGTCAGGGCTCTAAATTAACTCTATTAAAAACTAAACAGCAGTAGAATGGTAAGGGAGGAGAGGAGGGGTCAGGGCTCTAAATTAACTATATTAAAAACTAAACAGCAGTAGAATGGTAAGGGAGGAGAGGAGGGGTCAGAGCTCTAAATTAACTATATTATTAACTAAACAGCAGTAGAATGGTAAGGGAGGAACGGAGGGGTCAGGGCTCTAAATTAACTATATTAAAAACTAAACAGCAGTAGAATGGTAAGGGAGGAGAGGAGGGGTCAGAGCTATAAATTAACTATATTATTAACTAAACAGCAGTAGAATGGTAAGGGAGGAACGGAGGGGTCAGGGCTCTAAATTAACTATATTAAAAACTAAACAGCAGTAGAATGGTAAGGGAGGAGAGGAGGAGTCAGGGCTCTAAATTAACTATATTAAAAACAAAACAGCTGTAGAATGGAAAGAGAAAAGAGGAGGGGTCAGGGCTCTAAATTAACTATATTAAAAACTAAACAGCAGTAGAATGGTAAGGGAGGAGAGGAGGGGTCAGGGCTCTAAATTAACTCTATTAAAAACTAAACAGCAGTAGAATGGTAAGGGAGGAGATGAGGGGTCAGGGCTCTAAATTAACTATATTAAAAATTAAACAGCAGTAGAATGGTAAGGGAGGAGAGGAGGGGTCAGGGCTCTAAATTAAATATATTAAAAACTAATCAGCAGTAGAATGGTAAGGGAGGAACGGAGGGGTCAGGGCTCTAAATTAACTATATTAAAAACTAAACAGCAGTAGAATGGTAAGGGAGGAGAGGAGGGGTCAGGGCTCTAAATGAACTATATTAAAAACTAAACAGCAGTAGAATGGAAGGGAGGAGAGGAGGGGTCAGGGCTCTAAATTAACTCTATTAAAAACTAAACAGCAGTGGAATGGTAAGGGAGGAACGGAGGGGTCAGGGCTCTAAATTAACTATATTAAAAACTAAACAGCAGTAGAATGGTAAGGGAGGAGAGGAGGGGTCAGGGATCTAAATTAACTATATTAAAAACTAAACAGCAGTAGAATGGTAAGGGAGGAACGGAGGGGTCAGGGCTCTAAATTAACTGTATTAAAAACTAAATAGTAGTAGAATGGTTAGGGAGGAGAGGAGGGGTCAGGGCTCTAAATTAACTATATTATTAACTAAACAGAAGTAGAATGGAAGGGAGGAACGGAGGGTTCAGGGCTCTAAATTAACTATATTATTAACTAAACAGAAGTAGAATGGAAGGGAGGAACGGAGGGGTCAGGGCTCTAAATTAACTATATTAAAAACTAAACAGCAGTAGAATGGTAAGGGAAGAAAGGAGGGGTCAGGGCTCTAAATTAAATATATTAACAACTAAACAGCAGTAGAATGGTAAGGAAGAGGAGGGGTCAGGGCTCTAAATTATCTTTAAGTAAAACTAAACAGCAGTAGAATGGTAAGGGAGGAACGGAGGGGTCAGGGCTCTAAATTAACTACATTAAAAACTAAACAGCAGTAGAATGGTAAGGAAGAGGAGAGGAGGGGTCAGAGCTCTAAATTAACTATATTAAAAACTAAACAGCAGTAGAATGGTAAGGGAGGAGAGGAGGGGTCAGTTCTCTAAATTAACTATATTAAAAACTAAACAGCAGTAGAATGGTAAGGGAGGAACGGAGGGGTCAGGGCTCTAAATTAACTATATTAAAAACTAAACAGCAGTAGAATGGTAAGGGAGGAACGGAGGGGTCAGGGCTCTAAATTAACTATATTAAAAACTAAACAGCAGTAGAATGGTAAGGGAGGAGAGGAGGGGTCAGGGCTCTAAATTAACTATATTAAAAACTAAACAGCAGTAGAATGGTAAGGGAGGAGAGGAGGGGTCAGGGCTCTAAATTAAATATATTAAAAACTAAACAGCAGTAGAATGGTAAGGGAGGAACGGAGGGGTCAGGGCTCTAAATTAACTATATTAAAAATTAAACAGCAGTAGAATGGTAAGGGAGGAGAGGAGGGGTCAGGGCTCTAAATTAACTCTATTAAAAACTAAACAGCAGTGGAATGGTAAGGGAGGAACGGAGGGGTCAGGGCTCTAAATTAACTCTATTAAAAACTAAACAGCAGTAGAATGGTAAGGGAGGAGAGGAGGGGTCAGGGATCTAAATTAACTATATTAAAAACTAAACAGCAGTAGAATGGTAAGGGAGGAGAGGAGGGGTCAGGGCTCTAAATTAACTATATTATTAACTAAACAGAAGTAGAATGGAAGGGAGGAACGGAGGGTTCAGGGCTCTAAATTAACTATATTATTAACTAAACAGAAGTAGAATGGAAGGGAGGAACGGAGGGTTCAGGGCTCTAAATTAACTATATTATTAACTAAACAGAAGTAGAATGGAAGGGAGGAACGGAGGGGTCAGGGCTCTAAATTAACTATATTAAAAACTAAACAGCAGTAGAATGGTAAGGAAGAGGAGGGGTCAGGGCTCTAAATTAACTATATTAAAAACTAAACAGCAGTAGAATGGTAAGGGAGGAACGGAGGGGTCGGGGCTCTAAATTAACTGTATTAAAAACTAAATAGTAGTAGAATGGTTAGGGAGGAGAGGAGGGGTCAGGGCTCTAAATTAACTATATTATTAACTAAACAGAAGTAGAATGGAAGGGAGGAACGGAGGGTTCAGGGCTCTAAATTAACTATATTATTAACTAAACAGAAGTAGAATGGAAGGGAGGAACGGAGGGGTCAGGGCTCTAAATTAACTATATTAAAAACTAAACAGCAGTAGAATGGTAAGGAAGAGGAGGGGTCAGGGCTCTAAATTAACTATATTAAAAACTAAACAGCAGTAGAATGGTAAGGGAGGAACGGAGGGGTCAGGGCTATAAATTAACTATATTAAAAACTAAACAGCAGTAGAATGGTAAGGGAGGAGAGGAGGGGTCAGGGCTCTAAATTAACTATATTAAAAACTAAACAGCAGTAGAATGGAAGGGAGGAGAGGAGGGGTCAGGGCTCTAAATTATCTTTAAGTAAAACTAAACAGCAGTAGAATGGTAAGGGAGGAACGGAGGGGTCAGGGCTCCAAATTAACTATATTAAAAACTAAACAGCAGTAGAATGGTAAGGGAGGAACGGAGGGGTCAGGGCTCTAAATTAACTCTATTAAAAACTAAACAGCAGTAGAATGGTAAGGGAGGAGAGGAGGGGTCAGGGATCTAAATTAACTCTATTAAAAACTAAACAGCAGTAGAATGGTAAGGGAGGAACGGAGGGGTCAGGGCTCTAAATTAACTGTATTAAAAACTAAATAGTAGTAGAATGGTAAGGGAGGAGAGGAGGGGTCAGGGCTCTAAATTAACTATATTATTAACTAAACAGAAGTAGAATGGAAGGGAGGAACAGAGGGGTCAGGGCTCTAAATTAACTATATTATTAACTAAACAGAAGTAGAATGGAAGGGAGGAACGGAGGGGTCAGGGCTCTAAATTAACTATATTATTAACTAAACAGCAGTAGAATGGTAAGGGAGGAGAGGAGGGGTCAGGGCTCTAAATTAACTCTATTAAAAACTAAACAGCAGTAGAATGGTAAGGGAGGAACGGAGGGGTCAGGGCTCTAAATTAACTATATTATTAACTAAACAGCAGTAGAATGGTAAGGGAGGAGAGGAGGGGTCAGGGCTCTAAATTAACTATATTAAAAACTAAACAGCAGTAGAATGGTAAGGGAGGAACGGAGGGGTCAGGGCTCTAAATTAACTATATTAAAAACTAAACAGCAGTAGAATGGTAAGGGAGGAGAGGAGGGGTCAGGGCTCTAAATTAACTCTATTAAAAACTAAACAGCAGTAGAATGGTAAGGGAGGAGAGGATGGGTCAGGGCTCTAAATTAACTATATTAAAAACTAAACAGCAGTAGAATGGTAAGGGAGGAGAGGATGGGTCAGAGCTCTAAATTAACTATATTATTAACTAAACAGCAGTAGAATGGTAAGGGAGGAACGGAGGGGTCAGGGCTCTAAATTAACTATATTAAAAACTAAACAGCAGTAGAATGGTAAGGGAGGAGAGGAGGGGTCAGAGCTATAAATTAACTATATTATTAACTAAACAGCAGTAGAATGGTAAGGGAGGAACGGAGGGGTCAGGGCTCTAAATAACTATATTATTAACTAAACAGAAGTAGAATGGAAGGGAGGAACGGAGGGGTCAGGGCTCTAAATTAACTCTATTAAAAACTAAACAGCAGTAGAATGGTAAGGGAGGAGAGGAGGGGTCAGAGCTCTAAATTAACTATATTAAAAACTAAACAGCAGTAGAATGGTAAGGAAGAGGAGAGGAGGGGTCAGAGCTCTAAATTAACTATATTAAAAACTAAACAGCAGTAGAATGGTAAGGGAGGAGAGGAGGGGTCAGGGCTCTAAATTAACTATATTAAAAACTAAACAGCAGTAGAATGGTAAGGGAGGAGAGGATGGGTCAGAGCTCTAAATTAACTATATTATTAACTAAACAGCAGTAGAATGGTAAGGGAGGAACGGAGGGGTCAGGGCTCTAAATTAACTATATTAAAAACTAAACAGCAGTAGAATGGTAAGGGAGGAGAGGAGGGGTCAGAGCTATAAATTAACTATATTATTAACTAAACAGCAGTAGAATGGTAAGGGAGGAACGGAGGGGTCAGGGCTCTAAATTAACTATATTAAAAACTAAACAGCAGTAGAATGGTAAGGGGGGAGAGGAGGAGTCAGGGCTCTAAATTAACTATATTAAAAACAAAACAGCTGTAGAATTGAAAGAGAAAAGAGGAGGGGTCAGGGCTCTAAATTAACTATATTAAAAACTAAACAGCAGTAGAATGGAAGGGAGGAGAGGAGGGGTCAGGGCTCTAAATTAACTATATTAAAAACTAAACAGCAGTAGAATGGTAAGGGAGGAACGGAGGGGTCAGGGCTCTAAATTAACTATTTTAAAAACTAAACAGCAGTAGAATGGTAAGGGAGGAGAGGAGGGGTCAGGGCTCTAAATTAACTATATTAAAAACTAAACAGCAGTAGAATGGTAAGGGAGGAGAGGAGGGGTCAGGGCTCTAAATTAAATATATTAAAAACTAAACAGCAGTAGAATGGTAAGGGAGGAACGGAGGGGTCAGGGCTCTAAATTAACTATATTAAAAACTAAACAGCAGTAGAATGGAAGGGAGGAGAGGAGGGGTCAGGGCTCTAAATTAACTCTATTAAAAACTAAACAGCAGTGGAATGGTAAGGGAGGAACGGAGGGGTCAGGGCTCTAAATTAACTCTATTAAAAACTAAACAGCAGTAGAATGGTAAGGGAGGAGAGGAGGGGTCAGGGATCTAAATTAACTATATTAAAAACTAAACAGCAGTAGAATGGTAAGGGAGGAACGGAGGGGTCAGGGCTCTAAATTAACTATTTTAAAAACTAAACAGCAGTAGAATGGTAAGGGAGGAGAGGAGGGGTCAGGGCTCTAAATTAACTATATTAAAAACTAAACAGCAGTAGAATGGTAAGGGAGGAGAGGAGGGGTCAGGGCTCTAAATTAAATATATTAAAAACTAAACAGCAGTAGAATGGTAAGGGAGGAACGGAGGGGTCAGGGCTCTAAATTAACTATATTAAAAACTAAACAGCAGTAGAATGGTAAGGGAGGAGAGGAGGGGTCAGGGCTCTAAATTAACTATATTAAAAACTAAACAGCAGTAGAATGGTAAGGGAGGAGAGGAGGGGTCAGGGCTCTAAATTAAATATATTAAAAACTAATCAGCAGTAGAATGGTAAGGGAGGAACGGAGGGGTCAGGGCTCTAAATTAACTATATTAAAAACTAAACAGCAGTAGAATGGTAAGGGAGGAGAGGAGGGGTCAGGGCTCTAAATGAACTATATTAAAAACTAAACAGCAGTAGAATGGAAGGGAGGAGAGGAGGGGTCAGGGCTCTAAATTAACTCTATTAAAAACTAAACAGCAGTGGAATGGTAAGGGAGGAACGGAGGGGTCAGGGCTCTAAATTAACTCTATTAAAAACTAAACAGCAGTAGAATGGTAAGGGAGGAGAGGAGGGGTCAGGGATCTAAATTAACTATATTAAAAACTAAACAGCAGTAGAATGGTAAGGGAGGAACGGAGGGGTCAGGGCTCTAAATTAACTGTATTAAAAACTAAATAGTAGTAGAATGGTTAGGGAGGAGAGGAGGGGTCAGGGCTCTAAATTAACTATATTATTAACTAAACAGAAGTAGAATGGAAGGGAGGAACGGAGGGTTCAGGGCTCTAAATTAACTATATTATTAACTAAACAGAAGTAGAATGGAAGGGAGGAACGGAGGGGTCAGGGCTCTAAATTAACTATATTAAAAACTAAACAGCAGTAGAATGGTAAGGGAAGAAAGGAGGGGTCAGGGCTCTAAATTAAATATATTAACAACTAAACAGCAGTAGAATGGTAAGGAAGAGGAGGGGTCAGGGCTCTAAATTATCTTTAAGTAAAACTAAACAGCAGTAGAATGGTAAGGGAGGAGAGGAGGGGTCAGAGCTCTAAATTAACTATATTAAAAACTAAACAGCAGTAGAATGGTAAGGGAGGAGAGGATGGGTCAGAGCTCTAAATTAACTATATTAAAAACTAAACAGCAGTAGAATGGTAAGGGAGGAGAGGAGGGGTCAGGGCTCTAAATTAACTCTATTAAAAACTAAACAGCAGTAGAATGGTAAGGGAGGAGAGGAGGGGTCAGGGCTCTAAATTAACTATATTAAAAACTAAACAGCAGTAGAATGGTAAGGGAGGAGAGGAGGGGTCAGAGCTCTAAATTAACTATATTATTAACTAAACAGCAGTAGAATGGTAAGGGAGGAACGGAGGGGTCAGGGCTCTAAATTAACTATATTAAAAACTAAACAGCAGTAGAATGGTAAGGGAGGAGAGGAGGGGTCAGAGCTATAAATTAACTATATTATTAACTAAACAGCAGTAGAATGGTAAGGGAGTAACGGAGGGGTCAGGGCTCTAAATTAACTATATTAAAAACTAAACAGCAGTAGAATGGTAAGGGAGGAGAGGAGGAGTCAGGGCTCTAAATTAACTATATTAAAAACAAAACAGCTGTAGAATGGAAAGAGAAAAGAGGAGGGGTCAGGGCTCTAAATTAACTATATTAAAAACTAAACAGCAGTAGAATGGTAAGGGAGGAGAGGAGGGGTCAGGGCTCTAAATTAACTCTATTAAAAACTAAACAGCAGTAGAATGGTAAGGGAGGAGATGAGGGGTCAGGGCTCTAAATTAACTATATTAAAAATTAAACAGCAGTAGAATGGTAAGGGAGGAGAGGAGGGGTCAGGGCTCTAAATTAAATATATTAAAAACTAATCAGCAGTAGAATGGTAAGGGAGGAACGGAGGGGTCAGGGCTCTAAATTAACTATATTAAAAACTAAACAGCAGTAGAATGGTAAGGGAGGAGAGGAGGGGTCAGGGCTCTAAATGAACTATATTAAAAACTAAACAGCAGTAGAATGGAAGGGAGGAGAGGAGGGGTCAGGGCTCTAAATTAACTCTATTAAAAACTAAACAGCAGTGGAATGGTAAGGGAGGAACGGAGGGGTCAGGGCTCTAAATTAACTATATTAAAAACTAAACAGCAGTAGAATGGTAAGGGAGGAGAGGAGGGGTCAGGGATCTAAATTAACTATATTAAAAACTAAACAGCAGTAGAATGGTAAGGGAGGAACGGAGGGGTCAGGGCTCTAAATTAACTGTATTAAAAACTAAATAGTAGTAGAATGGTTAGGGAGGAGAGGAGGGGTCAGGGCTCTAAATTAACTATATTATTAACTAAACAGAAGTAGAATGGAAGGGAGGAACGGAGGGTTCAGGGCTCTAAATTAACTATATTATTAACTAAACAGAAGTAGAATGGAAGGGAGGAACGGAGGGGTCAGGGCTCTAAATTAACTATATTAAAAACTAAACAGCAGTAGAATGGTAAGGGAAGAAAGGAGGGGTCAGGGCTCTAAATTAAATATATTAACAACTAAACAGCAGTAGAATGGTAAGGAAGAGGAGGGGTCAGGGCTCTAAATTATCTTTAAGTAAAACTAAACAGCAGTAGAATGGTAAGGGAGGAACGGAGGGGTCAGGGCTCTAAATTAACTACATTAAAAACTAAACAGCAGTAGAATGGTAAGGAAGAGGAGAGGAGGGGTCAGAGCTCTAAATTAACTATATTAAAAACTAAACAGCAGTAGAATGGTAAGGGAGGAGAGGAGGGGTCAGTTCTCTAAATTAACTATATTAAAAACTAAACAGCAGTAGAATGGTAAGGGAGGAACGGAGGGGTCAGGGCTCTAAATTAACTATATTAAAAACTAAACAGCAGTAGAATGGTAAGGGAGGAACGGAGGGGTCAGGGCTCTAAATTAACTATATTAAAAACTAAACAGCAGTAGAATGGTAAGGGAGGAGAGGAGGGGTCAGGGCTCTAAATTAACTATATTAAAAACTAAACAGCAGTAGAATGGTAAGGGAGGAGAGGAGGGGTCAGGGCTCTAAATTAAATATATTAAAAACTAAACAGCAGTAGAATGGTAAGGGAGGAACGGAGGGGTCAGGGCTCTAAATTAACTATATTAAAAATTAAACAGCAGTAGAATGGTAAGGGAGGAGAGGAGGGGTCAGGGCTCTAAATTAACTCTATTAAAAACTAAACAGCAGTGGAATGGTAAGGGAGGAACGGAGGGGTCAGGGCTCTAAATTAACTCTATTAAAAACTAAACAGCAGTAGAATGGTAAGGGAGGAGAGGAGGGGTCAGGGATCTAAATTAACTATATTAAAAACTAAACAGCAGTAGAATGGTAAGGGAGGAGAGGAGGGGTCAGGGCTCTAAATTAACTATATTATTAACTAAACAGAAGTAGAATGGAAGGGAGGAACGGAGGGTTCAGGGCTCTAAATTAACTATATTATTAACTAAACAGAAGTAGAATGGAAGGGAGGAACGGAGGGTTCAGGGCTCTAAATTAACTATATTATTAACTAAACAGAAGTAGAATGGAAGGGAGGAACGGAGGGGTCAGGGCTCTAAATTAACTATATTAAAAACTAAACAGCAGTAGAATGGTAAGGAAGAGGAGGGGTCAGGGCTCTAAATTAACTATATTAAAAACTAAACAGCAGTAGAATGGTAAGGGAGGAACGGAGGGGTCGGGGCTCTAAATTAACTGTATTAAAAACTAAATAGTAGTAGAATGGTTAGGGAGGAGAGGAGGGGTCAGGGCTCTAAATTAACTATATTATTAACTAAACAGAAGTAGAATGGAAGGGAGGAACGGAGGGTTCAGGGCTCTAAATTAACTATATTATTAACTAAACAGAAGTAGAATGGAAGGGAGGAACGGAGGGGTCAGGGCTCTAAATTAACTATATTAAAAACTAAACAGCAGTAGAATGGTAAGGAAGAGGAGGGGTCAGGGCTCTAAATTAACTATATTAAAAACTAAACAGCAGTAGAATGGTAAGGGAGGAACGGAGGGGTCAGGGCTATAAATTAACTATATTAAAAACTAAACAGCAGTAGAATGGTAAGGGAGGAGAGGAGGGGTCAGGGCTCTAAATTAACTATATTAAAAACTAAACAGCAGTAGAATGGAAGGGAGGAGAGGAGGGGTCAGTGCTCTAAATTATCTTTAAGTAAAACTAAACAGCAGTAGAATGGTAAGGGAGGAACGGAGGGGTCAGGGCTCTAAATTAACTACATTAAAAACTAAACAGCAGTAGAATGGTAAGGAAGAGGAGAGGAGGGGTCAGAGCTCTAAATTAACTATATTAAAAACTAAACAGCAGTAGAATGGTAAGGGAGGAGAGGAGGGGTCAGGGCTCTAAATTAACTATATTAAAAACTAAACAGCAGTAGAATGGTAAGGGAGGAACGGAGGGGTCAGGGCTCTAAATTAACTATATTAAAAACTAAACAGCAGTAGAATGGTAAGGGAGGAGAGGAGGGGTCAGGGCTCTAAATTAACTATATTAAAAACTAAACAGCAGTAGAATGGTAAGGGAGGAACGGAGGGGTCAGGGCTCTAAATTAACTATATTAAAAACTAAACAGCAGTAGAATGGTAAGGGAGGAGAGGAGGGGTCAGGGCTCTAAATTAACTATATTAAAAACTAAACAGCAGTAGAATGGTAAGGGAGGAGAGGAGGGGTCAGGGCTCTAAATTAAATATATTAAAAACTAAACAGCAGTAGAATGGTAAGGGAGGAACGGAGGGGTCAGGGCTCTAAATTAACTATATTAAAAATTAAACAGCAGTAGAATGGTAAGGGAGGAGAGGAGGGGTCAGGGCTCTAAATTAACTATATTAAAAACTAAACAGCAGTAGAATGGAAGGGAGGAGAGGAGGGGTCAGGGCTCTAAATTAACTCTATTAAAAACTAAACAGCAGTAGAATGGTAAGGGAGGAGAGGAGGGGTCAGGGCTCTAAATTAACTATATTATTAACTAAACAGAAGTAGAATGGAAGGGAGGAACGGAGGGTTCAGGGCTCTAAATTAACTATATTATTAACTAAACAGAAGTAGAATGGAAGGGAGGAACGGAGGGGTCAGGGCTCTAAATTAACTATATTAAAAACTAAACAGCAGTAGAATGGTAAGGGAAGAAAGGAGGGGTCAGGGCTCTAAATTAAATATATTAACAACTAAACAGCAGTAGAATGGTAAGGAAGAGGAGGGGTCAGGGCTCTAAATTATCTTTAAGTTAAACTAAACAGCAGTAGAATGGTAAGGGAGGAACGGAGGGGTCAGGGCTCTAAATTAACTATATTAAAAACTAAACAGCAGTAGAATGGTAAGGGAGGAGAGGAGGGGTCAGGGATCTAAATTAACTATATTAAAAACTAAACAGCAGTAGAATGGTAAGGGAAGAAAGGAGGGGTCAGGGCTCTAAATTAAATATATTAACAACTAAACAGCAGTAGAATGGTAAGGAAGAGGAGGGGTCAGGGCTCTAAATTATCTTTAAGTAAAACTAAACAGCAGTAGAATGGTAAGGGAGGAACGGAGGGGTCAGGGCTCTAAATTAACTACATTAAAAACTAAACAGCAGTAGAATGGTAAGGAAGAGGAGAGGAGGGGTCAGAGCTCTAAATTAACTATATTAAAAACTAAACAGCAGTAGAATGGTAAGGGAGGAGAGGAGGGGTCAGTTCTCTAAATTAACTATATTAAAAACTAAACAGCAGTAGAATGGTAAGGGAGGAACGGAGGGGTCAGGGCTCTAAATTAACTATATTAAAAACTAAACAGCAGTAGAATGGTAAGGGAGGAACGGAGGGGTCAGGGCTCTAAATTAACTATATTAAAAACTAAACAGCAGTAGAATGGTAAGGGAGGAGAGGAGGGGTCAGGGCTCTAAATTAACTATATTAAAAACTAAACAGCAGTAGAATGGTAAGGGAGGAGAGGAGGGGTCAGGGCTCTAAATTAAATATATTAAAAACTAAACAGCAGTAGAATGGTAAGGGAGGAACGGAGGGGTCAGGGCTCTAAATTAACTATATTAAAAATTAAACAGCAGTAGAATGGTAAGGGAGGAGAGGAGGGGTCAGGGCTCTAAATTAACTCTATTAAAAACTAAACAGCAGTGGAATGGTAAGGGAGGAACGGAGGGGTCAGGGCTCTAAATTAACTCTATTAAAAACTAAACAGCAGTAGAATGGTAAGGGAGGAGAGGAGGGGTCAGGGATCTAAATTAACTATATTAAAAACTAAACAGCAGTAGAATGGTAAGGGAGGAGAGGAGGGGTCAGGGCTCTAAATTAACTATATTATTAACTAAACAGAAGTAGAATGGAAGGGAGGAACGGAGGGTTCAGGGCTCTAAATTAACTATATTATTAACTAAACAGAAGTAGAATGGAAGGGAGGAACGGAGGGTTCAGGGCTCTAAATTAACTATATTATTAACTAAACAGAAGTAGAATGGAAGGGAGGAACGGAGGGGTCAGGGCTCTAAATTAACTATATTAAAAACTAAACAGCAGTAGAATGGTAAGGAAGAGGAGGGGTCAGGGCTCTAAATTAACTATATTAAAAACTAAACAGCAGTAGAATGGTAAGGGAGGAACGGAGGGGTCGGGGCTCTAAATTAACTGTATTAAAAACTAAATAGTAGTAGAATGGTTAGGGAGGAGAGGAGGGGTCAGGGCTCTAAATTAACTATATTATTAACTAAACAGAAGTAGAATGGAAGGGAGGAACGGAGGGTTCAGGGCTCTAAATTAACTATATTATTAACTAAACAGAAGTAGAATGGAAGGGAGGAACGGAGGGGTCAGGGCTCTAAATTAACTATATTAAAAACTAAACAGCAGTAGAATGGTAAGGAAGAGGAGGGGTCAGGGCTCTAAATTAACTATATTAAAAACTAAACAGCAGTAGAATGGTAAGGGAGGAACGGAGGGGTCAGGGCTATAAATTAACTATATTAAAAACTAAACAGCAGTAGAATGGTAAGGGAGGAGAGGAGGGGTCAGGGCTCTAAATTAACTATATTAAAAACTAAACAGCAGTAGAATGGAAGGGAGGAGAGGAGGGGTCAGTGCTCTAAATTATCTTTAAGTAAAACTAAACAGCAGTAGAATGGTAAGGGAGGAACGGAGGGGTCAGGGCTCTAAATTAACTACATTAAAAACTAAACAGCAGTAGAATGGTAAGGAAGAGGAGAGGAGGGGTCAGAGCTCTAAATTAACTATATTAAAAACTAAACAGCAGTAGAATGGTAAGGGAGGAGAGGAGGGGTCAGGGCTCTAAATTAACTATATTAAAAACTAAACAGCAGTAGAATGGTAAGGGAGGAACGGAGGGGTCAGGGCTCTAAATTAACTATATTAAAAACTAAACAGCAGTAGAATGGTAAGGGAGGAGAGGAGGGGTCAGGGCTCTAAATTAACTATATTAAAAACTAAACAGCAGTAGAATGGTAAGGGAGGAACGGAGGGGTCAGGGCTCTAAATTAACTATATTAAAAACTAAACAGCAGTAGAATGGTAAGGGAGGAGAGGAGGGGTCAGGGCTCTAAATTAACTATATTAAAAACTAAACAGCAGTAGAATGGTAAGGGAGGAGAGGAGGGGTCAGGGCTCTAAATTAAATATATTAAAAACTAAACAGCAGTAGAATGGTAAGGGAGGAACGGAGGGGTCAGGGCTCTAAATTAACTATATTAAAAATTAAACAGCAGTAGAATGGTAAGGGAGGAGAGGAGGGGTCAGGGCTCTAAATTAACTATATTAAAAACTAAACAGCAGTAGAATGGAAGGGAGGAGAGGAGGGGTCAGGGCTCTAAATTAACTCTATTAAAAACTAAACAGCAGTAGAATGGTAAGGGAGGAGAGGAGGGGTCAGGGCTCTAAATTAACTATATTATTAACTAAACAGAAGTAGAATGGAAGGGAGGAACGGAGGGTTCAGGGCTCTAAATTAACTATATTATTAACTAAACAGAAGTAGAATGGAAGGGAGGAACGGAGGGGTCAGGGCTCTAAATTAACTATATTAAAAACTAAACAGCAGTAGAATGGTAAGGGAAGAAAGGAGGGGTCAGGGCTCTAAATTAAATATATTAACAACTAAACAGCAGTAGAATGGTAAGGAAGAGGAGGGGTCAGGGCTCTAAATTATCTTTAAGTTAAACTAAACAGCAGTAGAATGGTAAGGGAGGAACGGAGGGGTCAGGGCTCTAAATTAACTATATTAAAAACTAAACAGCAGTAGAATGGTAAGGGAGGAGAGGAGGGGTCAGGGATCTAAATTAACTATATTAAAAACTAAACAGCAGTAGAATGGTAAGGGAGGAACGGAGGGGTCAGGGCTCTAAATTAACTGTATTAAAAACTAAATAGTAGTAGAATGGTTAGGGAGGAGAGGAGGGGTCAGGGCTCTAAATTAACTATATTATTAACTAAACAGAAGTAGAATGGAAGGGAGGAACGGAGGGTTCAGGGCTCTAAATTAACTATATTATTAACTAAACAGAAGTAGAATGGAAGGGAGGAACGGAGGGGTCAGGGCTCTAAATTAACTATATTAAAAACTAAACAGCAGTAGAATGGTAAGGGAAGAAAGGAGGGGTCAGGGCTCTAAATTAAATATATTAACAACTAAACAGCAGTAGAATGGTAAGGAAGAGGAGGGGTCAGGGCTCTAAATTATCTTTAAGTAAAACTAAACAGCAGTAGAATGGTAAGGGAGGAACGGAGGGGTCAGGGCTCTAAATTAACTACATTAAAAACTAAACAGCAGTAGAATGGTAAGGAAGAGGAGAGGAGGGGTCAGAGCTCTAAATTAACTATATTAAAAACTAAACAGCAGTAGAATGGTAAGGGAGGAGAGGAGGGGTCAGGTCTCTAAATTAACTATATTAAAAACTAAACAGCAGTAGAATGGTAAGGGAGGAACGGAGGGGTCAGGGCTCTAAATTAACTATATTAAAAACTAAACAGCAGTAGAATGGTAAGGGAGGAACGGAGGGGTCAGGGCTCTAAATTAACTATATTAAAAACTAAACAGCAGTAGAATGGTAAGGGAGGAGAGGAGGGGTCAGGGCTCTAAATTAACTATATTAAAAACTAAACAGCAGTAGAATGGTAAGGGAGGAGAGGAGGGGTCAGGGCTCTAAATTAAATATATTAAAAACTAAACAGCAGTAGAATGGTAAGGGAGGAACGGAGGGGTCAGGGCTCTAAATTAACTATATTAAAAATTAAACAGCAGTAGAATGGTAAGGGAGGAGAGGAGGGGTCAGGGCTCTAAATTAACTCTATTAAAAACTAAACAGCAGTGGAATGGTAAGGGAGGAACGGAGGGGTCAGGGCTCTAAATTAACTCTATTAAAAACTAAACAGCAGTAGAATGGTAAGGGAGGAGAGGAGGGGTCAGGGATCTAAATTAACTATATTAAAAACTAAACAGCAGTAGAATGGTAAGGGAGGAGAGGAGGGGTCAGGGCTCTAAATTAACTATATTATTAACTAAACAGAAGTAGAATGGAAGGGAGGAACGGAGGGTTCAGGGCTCTAAATTAACTATATTATTAACTAAACAGAAGTAGAATGGAAGGGAGGAACGGAGGGTTCAGGGCTCTAAATTAACTATATTATTAACTAAACAGAAGTAGAATGGAAGGGAGGAACGGAGGGGTCAGGGCTCTAAATTAACTATATTAAAAACTAAACAGCAGTAGAATGGTAAGGAAGAGGAGGGGTCAGGGCTCTAAATTAACTATATTAAAAACTAAACAGCAGTAGAATGGTAAGGGAGGAACGGAGGGGTCGGGGCTCTAAATTAACTGTATTAAAAACTAAATAGTAGTAGAATGGTTAGGGAGGAGAGGAGGGGTCAGGGCTCTAACTTAACTATATTATTAACTAAACAGAAGTAGAATGGAAGGGAGGAACGGAGGGTTCAGGGCTCTAAATTAACTATATTATTAACTAAACAGAAGTAGAATGGAAGGGAGGAACGGAGGGGTCAGGGCTCTAAATTAACTATATTAAAAACTAAACAGCAGTAGAATGGTAAGGAAGAGGAGGGGTCAGGGCTCTAAATTAACTATATTAAAAACTAAACAGCAGTAGAATGGTAAGGGAGGAACGGAGGGGTCAGGGCTATAAATTAACTATATTAAAAACTAAACAGCAGTAGAATGGTAAGGGAGGAGAGGAGGGGTCAGGGCTCTAAATTAACTATATTAAAAACTAAACAGCAGTAGAATGGAAGGGAGGAGAGGAGGGGTCAGGGCTCTAAATTATCTTTAAGTATAACTAAACAGCAGTAGAATGGTAAGGGAGGAACGGAGGGGTCAGGGCTCTAAATTAACTACATTAAAAACTAAACAGCAGTAGAATGGTAAGGAAGAGGAGAGGAGGGGTCAGAGCTCTAAATTAACTATATTAAAAACTAAACAGCAGTAGAATGGTAAGGGAGGAGAGGAGGGGTCAGGGCTCTAAATTAACTATATTAAAAACTAAACAGCAGTAGAATGGTAAGGGAGGAACAGAGGGGTCAGGGCTCTAAATTAACTATATTAAAAACTAAACAGCAGTAGAATGGTAAGGGAGGAGAGGAGGGGTCAGGGCTCTAAATTAACTATATTAAAAACTAAACAGCAGTAGAATGGTAAGGGAGGAACGGAGGGGTCAGGGCTCTAAATTAACTATATTAAAAACTAAACAGCAGTAGAATGGTAAGGGAGGAGAGGAGGGGTCAGGGCTCTAAATTAACTATATTAAAAACTAAACAGCAGTAGAATGGTAAGGGAGGAGAGGAGGGGTCAGGGCTCTAAATTAAATATATTAAAAACTAAACAGCAGTAGAATGGTAAGGGAGGAACGGAGGGGTCAGGGCTCTAAATTAACTATATTAAAAATTAAACAGCAGTAGAATGGTAAGGGAGGAGAGGAGGGGTCAGGGCTCTAAATTAACTATATTAAAAACTAAACAGCAGTAGAATGGAAGGGAGGAGAGGAGGGGTCAGGGCTCTAAATTAACTCTATTAAAAACTAAACAGCAGTAGAATGGTAAGGGAGGAGAGGAGGGGTCAGGGCTCTAAATTAACTATATTATTAACTAAACAGAAGTAGAATGGAAGGGAGGAACGGAGGGTTCAGGGCTCTAAATTAACTATATTATTAACTAAACAGAAGTAGAATGGAAGGGAGGAACGGAGGGGTCAGGGCTCTAAATTAACTATATTAAAAACTAAACAGCAGTAGAATGGTAAGGGAAGAAAGGAGGGGTCAGGGCTCTAAATTAAATATATTAACAACTAAACAGCAGTAGAATGGTAAGGAAGAGGAGGGGTCAGGGCTCTAAATTATCTTTAAGTAAAACTAAACAGCAGTAGAATGGTAAGGGAGGAACGGAGGGGTCAGGGCTCTAAATTAACTACATTAAAAACTAAACAGCAGTAGAATGGTAAGGAAGAGGAGAGGAGGGGTCAGAGCTCTAAATTAACTATATTAAAAACTAAACAGCAGTAGAATGGTAAGGGAGGAGAGGAGGGGTCAGGGCTCTAAATTAACTATATTAAAAACTAAACAGCAGTAGAATGGTAAGGGAGGAGAGGAGGGGTCAGGGCTCTAAATTAAATATATTAAAAACTAAACAGCAGTAGAATGGTAAGGGAGGAACGGAGGGGTCAGGGCTCTAAATTAACTATATTAAAAATTAAACAGCAGTAGAATGGTAAGGGAGGAGAGGAGGGGTCAGGGCTCTAAATTAACTATATTAAAAACTAAACAGCAGTAGAATGGAAGGGAGGAGAGGAGGGGTCAGGGCTCTAAATTAACTCTATTAAAAACTAAACAGCAGTAGAATGGTAAGGGAGGAGAGGAGGGGTCAGGGCTCTAAATTAACTATATTATTAACTAAACAGAAGTAGAATGGAAGGGAGGAACGGAGGGTTCAGGGCTCTAAATTAACTATATTATTAACTAAACAGAAGTAGAATGGAAGGGAGGAACGGAGGGGTCAGGGCTCTAAATTAACTATATTAAAAACTAAACAGCAGTAGAATGGTAAGGGAAGAAAGGAGGGGTCAGGGCTCTAAATTAAATATATTAACAACTAAACAGCAGTAGAATGGTAAGGAAGAGGAGGGGTCAGGGCTCTAAATTATCTTTAAGTAAAACTAAACAGCAGTAGAATGGTAAGGGAGGAACGGAGGGGTCAGGGCTCTAAATTAACTACATTAAAAACTAAACAGCAGTAGAATGGTAAGGAAGAGGAGAGGAGGGGTCAGAGCTCTAAATTAACTATATTAAAAACTAAACAGCAGTAGAATGGTAAGGGAGGAGAGGAGGGGTCAGGGCTCTAAATTAACTATATTAAAAACTAAACAGCAGTAGAATGGTAAGGGAGAAACGGAGGGGTCAGGGCTCTAAATTAACTATATTAAAAACTAAACAGCAGTAGAATGGAAGGGAGGAGAGGAGGGGTCAGGGCTCTAAATTAACTCTATTAAAAACTAAACAGCAGTAGAATGGTAAGGGAGGAGAGGAGGGGTCAGGGCTCTAAATTAACTATATTATTAACTAAACAGAAGTAGAATGGAAGGGAAGAACGGAGGGTTCAGGGCTCTAAATTAACTATATTATTAACTAAACAGAAGTAGAATGGAAGGGAGGAACGGAGGGGTCAGGGCTCTAAATTAACTATATTAAAAACTAAACAGCAGTAGAATGGTAAGGGAAGAAAGGAGGGGTCAGGGCTCTAAATTAAATATGTTAACAACTAAACAGCAGTAGAATGGTAAGGAAGAGGAGGGGTCAGGGCTCTAAATTATCTTTAAGTAAAACTAAACAGCAGTAGAATGGTAAGGGAGGAACGGAGGGGTCAGGGCTCTAAATTAACTACATTAAAAACTAAACAGCAGTAGAATGGTAAGGAAGAGGAGAGGAGGGGTCAGAGCTCTAAATTAACTATATTAAAAACTAAACAGCAGTAGAATGGTAAGGGAGGAGAGGAGGGGTCAGGGCTCTAAATTAACTATATTAAAAACTAAACAGCAGTAGAATGGTAAGGGAGGAGAGGAGGGGTCAGGGCTCTAAATTAAATATATTAAAAACTAAACAGCAGTAGAATGGTAAGGGAGGAACGGAGGGGTCAGGGCTCTAAATTAACTATATTAAAAATTAAACAGCAGTAGAATGGTAAGGGAGGAGAGGAGGGGTCAGGGCTCTAAATTAACTATATTAAAAACTAAACAGCAGTAGAATGGAAGGGAGGAGAGGAGGGGTCAGGGCTCTAAATTAACTCTATTAAAAACTAAACAGCAGTAGAATGGTAAGGGAGGAGAGGAGGGGTCAGGGCTCTAAATTAACTATATTATTAACTAAACAGAAGTAGAATGGAAGGGAGGAACGGAGGGTTCAGGGCTCTAAATTAACTATATTATTAACTAAACAGAAGTTGAATGGAAGGGAGGAACGGAGGGGTCAGGGCTCTAAATTAACTATATTAAAAACTAAACAGCAGTAGAATGGTAAGGGAAGAAAGGAGGGGTCAGGGCTCTAAATTAAATATATTAACAACTAAACAGCAGTAGAATGGTAAGGAAGAGGAGGGGTCAGGGCTCTAAATTATCTTTAAGTAAAACTAAACAGCAGTAGAATGGTAAGGGAGGAACGGAGGGGTCAGGGCTCTAAATTAACTACATTAAAAACTAAACAGCAGTAGAATGGTAAGGAAGAGGAGAGGAGGGGTCAGAGCTCTAAATTAACTATATTAAAAACTAAACAGCAGTAGAATGGTAAGGGAGGAGAGGAGGGGTCAGGGCTCTAAATTAACTATATTAAAAACTAAACAGCAGTAGAATGGTAAGGGAGGAACGGAGGGGTCAGGGCTCTAAATTAACTATATTAAAAACTAAACAGCAGTAGAATGGTAAGGGAGGAGAGGAGGGGTCAGGGCTCTAAATTAACTCTATTAAAAACTAAACAGCAGTAGAATGGTAAGGGAGGAGAGGAGGGGTCAGGGCTCTAAATTAACTATATTATTAACTAAACAGAAGTAGAATGGAAGGGAGGAACGGAGGGTTCAGGGCTCTAAATTAACTATATTATTAACTAAACAGAAGTAGAATGGAAGGGAGGAACGGAGGGGTCAGGGCTCTAAATTAACTATATTAAAAACTAAACAGCAGTAGAATGGTAAGGGAAGAAAGGAGGGGTCAGGGCTCTAAATTAAATATATTAAAAACTAAACAGCAGTAGAATGGTAAGGAAGAGGAGGGGTCAGGGCTCTAAATTATCTTTAAGTAAAACTAAACAGCAGTAGAATGGTAAGGGAGGAACGGAGGGGTCAGGGCTCTAAATTAACTACATTAAAAACTAAACAGAAGTAGAATGGAAGGGAGGAACGGAGGGGTCAGGGCTCTAAATTAACTATATTAAAAACTAAACAGCAGTAGAATGGTAAGGGAAGAAAGGAGGGGTCAGGGCTCTAAATTAAATATATTAACAACTAAACAGCAGTAGAATGGTAAGGAAGCGGAGGGTTCAGGGCTCTAAATTAACTATATTAAAAACTAAACAGCAGTAGAATGGTAAGGGAGGAACGGAGGGGTCAGGGCTCTAAATTAACTATATTAAAAACTAAACAGCAGTAGAATGGTAAGGGAGGAGAGGAGGGGTCAGGGCTCTAAATTAACTATATTAAAAACTAAACAGCAGTAGAATGGAAGGGAGGAGAGGAGGGGTCAGGGCTCTAAATTATCTTTAAGTAAAACTAAACAGCAGTAGAATGGTAAGGGAGGAACGGAGGGGTCAGGGCTCTAAATTAACTACATTAAAAACTAAACAGCAGTAGAATGGTAAGGAAGAGGAGAGGAGGGGTCAGAGCTCTAAATTAACTATATTAAAAACTAAACAGCAGTAGAATGGTAAGGGAGGAGAGGAGGGGTCAGGGCTCTAAATTAACTATATTAAAAACTAAACAGCAGTAGAATGGTAAGGGAGGAACGGAGGGGTCAGGGCTCTAAATTAACTATATTAAAAACTAAACAGCAGTAGAATGGTAAGGGAGGAGAGGAGGGGTCAGGGCTCTAAATTAACTATATTAAAAACTAAACAGCAGTAGAATGGTAAGGGAGGAACGGAGGGGTCAGGGCTCTAAATTAACTATATTAAAAACTAAACAGCAGTAGAATGGTAAGGGAGGAGAGGAGGGGTCAGGGCTCTAAATTAACTATATTAAAAACTAAACAGCAGTAGAATGGTAAGGGAGGAGAGGAGGGGTCAGGGCTCTAAATTAAATATATTAAAAACTAAACAGCAGTAGAATGGTAAGGGAGGAACGGAGGGGTCAGGGCTCTAAATTAACTATATTAAAAATTAAACAGCAGTAGAATGGTAAGGGAGGAGAGGAGGGGTCAGGGCTCTAAATTAACTATATTAAAAACTAAACAGCAGTAGAATGGAAGGGAGGAGAGGAGGGGTCAGGGCTCTAAATTAACTCTATTAAAAACTAAACAGCAGTAGAATGGTAAGGGAGGAGAGGAGGGGTCAGGGCTCTAAATTAACTATATTATTAACTAAACAGAAGTAGAATGGAAGGGAGGAACGGAGGGTTCAGGGCTCTAAATTAACTATATTATTAACTAAACAGAAGTAGAATGGAAGGGAGGAACGGAGGGGTCAGGGCTCTAAATTAACTATATTAAAAACTAAACAGCAGTAGAATGGTAAGGGAAGAAAGGAGGGGTCAGGGCTCTAAATTAAATATATTAACAACTAAACAGCAGTAGAATGGTAAGGAAGAGGAGGGGTCAGGGCTCTAAATTATCTTTAAGTAAAACTAAACAGCAGTAGAATGGTAAGGGAGGAACGGAGGGGTCAGGGCTCTAAATTAACTACATTAAAAACTAAACAGCAGTAGAATGGTAAGGAAGAGGAGAGGAGGGGTCAGAGCTCTAAATTAACTATATTAAAAACTAAACAGCAGTAGAATGGTAAGGGAGGAGAGGAGGGGTCAGGGCTCTAAATTAACTATATTAAAAACTAAACAGCAGTAGAATGGTAAGGGAGGAGAGGAGGGGTCAGGGCTCTAAATTAAATATATTAAAAACTAAACAGCAGTTGAATGGTAAGGGAGGAACGGAGGGGTCAGGGCTCTAAATTAACTATATTAAAAATTAAACAGCAGTAGAATGGTAAGGGAGGAGAGGAGGGGTCAGGGCTCTAAATTAACTATATTAAAAACTAAACAGCAGTAGAATGGAAGGGAGGAGAGGAGGGGTCAGGGCTCTAAATTAACTCTATTAAAAACTAAACAGCAGTAGAATGGTAAGGGAGGAGAGGAGGGGTCAGGGCTCTAAATTAACTATATTATTAACTAAACAGAAGTAGAATGGAAGGGAGGAACGGAGGGTTCAGGGCTCTAAATTAACTATATTATTAACTAAACAGAAGTAGAATGGAAGGGAGGAACGGAGGGGTCAGGGCTCTAAATTAACTATATTAAAAACTAAACAGCAGTAGAATGGTAAGGGAAGAAAGGAGGGGTCAGGGCTCTAAATTAAATATATTAACAACTAAACAGCAGTAGAATGGTAAGGAAGAGGAGGGGTCAGGGCTCTAAATTATCTTTAAGTAAAACTAAACAGCAGTAGAATGGTAAGGGAGGAACGGAGGGGTCAGGGCTCTAAATTAACTACATTAAAAACTAAACAGCAGTAGAATGGTAAGGAAGAGGAGAGGAGGGGTCAGAGCTCTAAATTAACTATATTAAAAACTAAACAGCAGTAGAATGGTAAGGGAGGAGAGGAGGGGTCAGGGCTCTAAATTAACTATTTTAAAAACTAAACAGCAGTAGAATGGTAAGGGAGGAACGGAGGGGTCAGGGCTCTAAATTAACTATATTAAAAACTAAACAGCAGTAGAATGGTAAGGGAGGAACGGAGGGTTCAGGGCTCTAAATTAACTATATTATTAACTAAACAGAAGTAGAATGGAAGGGAGGAACGGAGGGGTCAGGGCTCTAAATTAACTATATTAAAAACTAAACAGCAGTAGAATGGTAAGGGAAGAAAGGAGGGGTCAGGGCTCTAAATTAAATATATTAAAAACTAAACAGCAGTAGAATGGTAAGGAAGAGGAGGGGTCAGGGCTCTAAATTATCTTTAAGTAAAACAAAACAGCAGTAGAATGGTAAGGAAGAGGAGAGGAGGGGTCAGAGCTCTAAATTAACTATATTAAAAACTAAACAGCAGTAGAATGGTAAGGGAGGAGAGGAGGGGTCAGGGCTCTAAATTAACTATATTAAAAACTAAACAGCAGTAGAATGGTAAGGGAGGAACGGAGGGGTCAGGGCTCTAAATTAACTATATTAAAAACTAAACAGCAGTAGAATGGTAAGGGAGGAGAGGAGGGGTCAGGGCTCTAAATTAACTATATTAAAAACTAAACAGCAGTAGAATGGTAAGGGAGGAACGGAGGGGTCAGGGCTCTAAATTAACTATATTAAAAACTAAACAGCAGTAGAATGGTAAGGGAGGAGAGGAGGGGTCAGGGCTCTAAATTAACTATATTAAAAACTAAACAGCAGTAGAATGGTAAGGGAGGAGAGGAGGGGTCAGGGCTCTAAATTAAATATATTAAAAACTAAACAGCAGTAGAATGGTAAGGGAGGAACGGAGGGGTCAGGGCTCTAAATTAACTATATTAAAAATTAAACAGCAGTAGAATGGTAAGGGAGGAGAGGAGGGGTCAGGGCTCTAAATTAACTATATTAAAAACTAAACAGCAGTAGAATGGAAGGGAGGAGAGGAGGGGTCAGGGCTCTAAATTAACTCTATTAAAAACTAAACAGCAGTAGAATGGTAAGGGAGGAGAGGAGGGGTCAGGGCTCTAAATTAACTATATTATTAACTAAACAGAAGTAGAATGGAAGGGAGGAACGGAGGGTTCAGGGCTCTAAATTAACTATATTATTAACTAAACAGAAGTAGAATGGAAGGGAGGAACGGAGGGGTCAGGGCTCTAAATTAACTATATTAAAAACTAAACAGCAGTAGAATGGTAAGGGAAGAAAGGAGGGGTCAGGGCTCTAAATTAAATATATTAACAACTAAACAGCAGTAGAATGGTAAGGAAGAGGAGGGGTCAGGGCTCTAAATTATCTTTAAGTAAAACTAAACAGCAGTAGAATGGTAAGGGAGGAATGGAGGGGTCAGGGCTCTAAATTAACTACATTAAAAACTAAACAGCAGTAGAATGGTAAGGAAGAGGAGAGGAGGGGTCAGAGCTCTAAATTAACTATATTAAAAACTAAACAGCAGTAGAATGGTAAGGGAGGAGAGGAGGGGTCAGGGCTCTAAATTAACTATATTAAAAACTAAACAGCAGTAGAATGGTAAGGGAGGAGAGGAGGGGTCAGGGGTCTAAATTAAATATATTAAAAACTAAACAGCAGTAGAATGGTAAGGGAGGAACGGAGGGGTCAGGGCTCTAAATTAACTATATTAAAAATTAAACAGCAGTAGAATGGTAAGGGAGGAGAGGAGGGGTCAGGGCTCTAAATTAACTATATTAAAAACTAAACAGCAGTAGAATGGAAGGGAGGAGAGGAGGGGTCAGGGCTCTAAATTAACTCTATTAAAAACTAAACAGCAGTAGAATGGTAAGGGAGGAGAGGAGGGGTCAGGGCTCTAAATTAACTATATTATTAACTAAACAGAAGTAGAATGGAAGGGAGGAACGGAGGGTTCAGGGCTCTAAATTAACTATATTATTAACTAAACAGAAGTAGAATGGAAGGGAGGAACGGAGGGGTCAGGGCTCTAAATTAACTATATTAAAAACTAAACAGCAGTAGAATGGTAAGGGAAAAAAGGAGGGGTCAGGGCTCTAAATTAAATATATTAACAACTAAACAGCAGTAGAATGGTAAGGAAGAGGAGGGGTCAGGGCTCTAAATTATCTTTAAGTAAAACTAAACAGCAGTAAAATGGTAAGGGAGGAACGGAGGGGTCAGGGCTCTAAATTAACTACATTAAAAACTAAACAGCAGTAGAATGGTAAGGAAGAGGAGAGGAGGGGTCAGAGCTCTAAATTAACTATATTAAAAACTAAACAGCAGTAGAATGGTAAGGGAGGAGAGGAGGGGTCAGGGCTCTAAATTAACTATTTTAAAAACTAAACAGCAGTAGAATGGTAAGGGAGGAACGGAGGGGTCAGGGCTCTAAATTAACTATATTAAAAACTAAACAGCAGTAGAATGGTAAGGGAGGAACGGAGGGTTCAGGGCTCTAAATTAACTATATTATTAACTAAACAGAAGTAGAATGGAAGGGAGGAACGGAGGGGTCAGGGCTCTAAATTAACTATATTAAAAACTAAACAGCAGTAGAATGGTAAGGGAAGAAAGGAGGGGTCAGGGCTCTAAATTAAATATATTAAAAACTAAACAGCAGTAGAATGGTAAGGAAGAGGAGGGGTCAGGGCTCTAAATTATCTTTAAGTAAAACAAAACAGCAGTAGAATGGTAAGGGAGGAACGGAGGGGTCAGGGCTCTAAATTAACTACATTAAAAACTAAACAGCAGTAGAATGGTAAGGAAGAGGAGAGGAGGGGTCAGAGCTCTAAATTAACTATATTAAAAACTAAACAGCAGTAGAATGGTAAGGGAGGAGAGGAGGGGTCAGGGCTCTAAATTAACTATATTAAAAACTAAACAGCAGTAGAATGGTAAGGGAGGAACGGAGGGGTCAGGGCTCTAAATTAACTATATTAAAAACTAAACAGCAGTAGAATGGTAATGGAGGAGATGGGGTCAGGGCTCTAAATTAACTATATTAAAAACTAAACAGCAGTAGAATGGTAAGGGAGGAACGGAGGGGTCAGGGCTCTAAATTAACTATATTAAAAACTAAACAGCAGTAGAATGGTAAGGGAGGAGAGGAGGGGTCAGGGCTCTAAATTAACTATATTAAAAACTAAACAGCAGTAGAATGGTAAGGGAGGAACGGAGGGGTCAGGGCTCTAAATTAACTATATTAAAAACTAAACAGCAGTAGAATGGTAAGGGAGGAGAGGAGGGGTCAGGGCTCTAAATTAACTATATTAAAAACTAAACAGCAGTAGAATGGTAAGGGAGGAACGGAGGGGTCAGGGCTCTAAATTAACTATATTAAAAACTAAACAGCAGTAGAATGGTAAGGGAGGAGAGGAGGGGTCAGGGCTCTAAATTAAATATATTAAAAACTAAACAGCAGTAGAATGGTAAGGGAGGAACGGAGGGGTCAGGGCTCTAAATTAACTATATTAAAAATTAAACAGCAGTAGAATGGTAAGGGAGGAGAGGAGGGGTCAGGGCTCTAAATTAACTATATTAAAAACTAAACAGCAGTAGAATGGAAGGGAGGAGAGGAGGGGTCAGGGCTCTAAATTAACTCTATTAAAAACTAAACAGCAGTAGAATGGTAAGGGAGGAGAGGAGGGGTCAGGGCTCTAAATTAACTCTATTAAAAACTAAACAGCAGTAGAATGGTAAGGGAGGAACGGAGGGGTCAGGGCTCTAAATTAACTATATTAAAAATTAAACAGCAGTAGAATGGTAAGGGAAGAAAGGAGGGGTCAGGGCTCTAAATTAAATATATTAACAACTAAACAGCAGTAGAATGGTAAGGAAGAGGAGGGGTCAGGGCTCTAAATTATCTTTAAGTAAAACTAAACAGCAGTAGAATGGTAAGGGAGGAACGGAGGGGTCAGGGCTCTAAATTAAATATATTAAAAACTAAACAGCAGTAGAATGGTAAGGGAGGAACGGAGGGGTCAGGGCTCTAAATTAACTATATTAAAAATTAAACAGCAGTAGAATGGTAAGGGAGGAGAGGAGGGGTCAGGGCTCTAAATTAACTATATTAAAAACTAAACAGCAGTAGAATGGAAGGGAGGAGAGGAGGGGTCAGGGCTCTAAATTAACTCTATTAAAAACTAAACAGCAGTAGAATGGTAAGGGAGGAGAGGAGGGGTCAGGGCTCTAAATTAACTCTATTAAAAACTAAACAGCAGTAGAATGGTAAGGGAGGAACGGAGGGGTCAGGGCTCTAAATTAACTATATTAAAAATTAAACAGCAGTAGAATGGTAAGGGAAGAAAGGAGGGGTCAGGGCTCTAAATTAAATATATTAACAACTAAACAGCAGTAGAATGGTAAGGAAGAGGAGGGGTCAGGGCTCTAAATTATCTTTAAGTAAAACTAAACAGCAGTAGAATGGTAAGGGAGGAACGGAGGGGTCAGGGCTCTAAATTAACTACATTAAAAACTAAACAGCAGTAGAATGGTAAGGAAGAGGAGAGGAGGGGTCAGAGCTCTAAATTAACTATATTAAAAACTAAACAGCAGTAGAATGGTAAGGGAGGAGAGGAGGGGGTCAGGGCTCTAAATTAACTATTTTAAAAACTAAACAGCAGTAGAATGGTAAGGGAGGAACGGAGGGGTCAGGGCTCTAAATTAACTATATTAAAAACTAAACAGCAGTAGAATGGTAAGGGAGGAACGGAGGGTTCAGGGCTCTAAATTAACTATATTATTAACTAAACAGAAGTAGAATGGAAGGGAGGAACGGAGGGGTCAGGGCTCTAAATTAACTATATTAAAAACTAAACAGCAGTAGAATGGTAAGGGAAGAAAGGAGGGGTCAGGGCTCTAAATTAAATATATTAAAAACTAAACAGCAGTAGAATGGTAAGGAAGAGGAGGGGTCAGGGCTCTAAATTATCTTTAAGTAAAACAAAACAGCAGTAGAATGGTAAGGGAGGAACGGAGGGGTCAGGGCTCTAAATTAACTACATTAAAAACTAAACAGCAGTAGAATGGTAAGGAAGAGGAGAGGAGGGGTCAGAGCTCTAAATTAACTATATTAAAAACTAAACAGCAGTAGAATGGTAAGGGAGGAGAGGAGGGGTCAGGGCTCTAAATTAACTATATTAAAAACTAAACAGCAGTAGAATGGTAAGGGAGGAACGGAGGGGTCAGGGCTCTAAATTAACTATATTAAAAACTAAACAGCAGTAGAATGGTAATGGAGGAGATGGGGTCAGGGCTCTAAATTAACTATATTAAAAACTAAACAGCAGTAGAATGGTAAGGGAGGAACGGAGGGGTCAGGGCTCTAAATTAACTATATTAAAAACTAAACAGCAGTAGAATGGTAAGGGAGGAGAGGAGGGGTCAGGGCTCTAAATTAACTATATTAAAAACTAAACAGCAGTAGAATGGTAAGGGAGGAACGGAGGGGTCAGGGCTCTAAATTAACTATATTAAAAACTAAACAGCAGTAGAATGGTAAGGGAGGAGAGGAGGGGTCAGGGCTCTAAATTAACTATATTAAAAACTAAACAGCAGTAGAATGGTAAGGGAGGAACGGAGGGGTCAGGGCTCTAAATTAACTATATTAAAAACTAAACAGCAGTAGAATGGTAAGGGAGGAGAGGAGGGGTCAGGGCTCTAAATTAAATATATTAAAAACTAAACAGCAGTAGAATGGTAAGGGAGGAACGGAGGGGTCAGGGCTCTAAATTAACTATATTAAAAATTAAACAGCAGTAGAATGGTAAGGGAGGAGAGGAGGGGTCAGGGCTCTAAATTAACTATATTAAAAACTAAACAGCAGTAGAATGGAAGGGAGGAGAGGAGGGGTCAGGGCTCTAAATTAACTCTATTAAAAACTAAACAGCAGTAGAATGGTAAGGGAGGAGAGGAGGGGTCAGGGCTCTAAATTAACTCTATTAAAAACTAAACAGCAGTAGAATGGTAAGGGAGGAGAGGAGGGGTCAGGGCTCTAAATTAACTATATTATTAACTAAACAGCAGTAGAATGGTAAGGGAGGAGAGGATGGGTCAGAGCTCTAAATTAACTATATTAAAAACTAAACAGCAGTAGAATGGTAAGGGAGGATAGGAGACGTCAGGGCTCTAAATTAACTCTATTAAAAACTAAACAGCAGTAGAATGGTAAGGGAGGAGAGGAGGGGTCAGGGCTCTAAATTAACTCTATTAAAAACTAAACAGCAGTAGAATGGTAAGGGAGGAACGGAGGGGTCAGGGCTCTAAATTAACTATATTAAAAATTAAACAGCAGTAGAATGGTAAGGGAAGAAAGGAGGGGTCAGGGCTCTAAATTAAATATATTAACAACTAAACAGCAGTAGAATGGTAAGGAAGAGGAGGGGTCAGGGCTCTAAATTATCTTTAAGTAAAACTAAACAGCAGTAGAATGGTAAGGGAGGAACGGAGGGGTCAGGGCTCTAAATTAACTACATTAAAAACTAAACAGCAGTAGAATGGTAAGGAAGAGGAGAGGAGGGGTCAGAGCTCTAAATTAACTATATTAAAAACTAAACAGCAGTAGAATGGTAAGGGAGGAGAGGAGGGGTCAGGGCTCTAAATTAACTATTTTAAAAACTAAACAGCAGTAGAATGGTAAGGGAGGAACGGAGGGGTCAGGGCTCTAAATTAACTATATTAAAAACTAAACAGCAGTAGAATGGTAAGGGAGGAACGGAGGGTTCAGGGCTCTAAATTAACTATATTATTAACTAAACAGAAGTAGAATGGAAGGGAGGAACGGAGGGGTCAGGGCTCTAAATTAACTATATTAAAAACTAAACAGCAGTAGAATGGTAAGGGAAGAAAGGAGGGGTCAGGGCTCTAAATTAAATATATTAAAAACTAAACAGCAGTAGAATGGTAAGGAAGAGGAGGGGTCAGGGCTCTAAATTATCTTTAAGTAAAACAAAACAGCAGTAGAATGGTAAGGGAGGAACGGAGGGGTCAGGGCTCTAAATTAACTACATTAAAAACTAAACAGCAGTAGAATGGTAAGGAAGAGGAGAGGAGGGGTCAGAGCTCTAAATTAACTATATTAAAAACTAAACAGCAGTAGAATGGTAAGGGAGGAGAGGAGGGGTCAGGGCTCTAAATTAACTATATTAAAAACTAAACAGCAGTAGAATGGTAAGGGAGGAACGGAGGGGTCAGGGCTCTAAATTAACTATATTAAAAACTAAACAGCAGTAGAATGGTAATGGAGGAGATGGGGTCAGGGCTCTAAATTAACTATATTAAAAACTAAACAGCAGTAGAATGGTAAGGGAGGAACGGAGGGGTCAGGGCTCTAAATTAACTATATTAAAAACTAAACAGCAGTAGAATGGTAAGGGAGGAGAGGAGGGGTCAGGGCTCTAAATTAACTATATTAAAAACTAAACAGCAGTAGAATGGTAAGGGAGGAACGGAGGGGTCAGGGCTCTAAATTAACTATATTAAAAACTAAACAGCAGTAGAATGGTAAGGAAGAGGAGGGGTCAGGGCTCTAAATTATCTTTAAGTAAAACTAAACAGCAGTAGAATGGTAAGGGAGGAACGGAGGGGTCAGGGCTCTAAATTAACTACATTAAAAACTAAACAGCAGTAGAATGGTAAGGAAGAGGAGAGGAGGGGTCAGAGCTCTAAATTAACTATATTAAAAACTAAACAGCAGTAGAATGGTAAGGGAGGAGAGGAGGGGTCAGGGCTCTAAATTAACTATTTTAAAAACTAAACAGCAGTAGAATGGTAAGGGAGGAACGGAGGGGTCAGGGCTCTAAATTAACTATATTAAAAACTAAACAGCAGTAGAATGGTAAGGGAGGAACGGAGGGTTCAGGGCTCTAAATTAACTATATTATTAACTAAACAGAAGTAGAATGGAAGGGAGGAACGGAGGGGTCAGGGCTCTAAATTAACTATATTAAAAACTAAACAGCAGTAGAATGGTAAGGGAAGAAAGGAGGGGTCAGGGCTCTAAATTAAATATATTAAAAACTAAACAGCAGTAGAATGGTAAGGAAGAGGAGGGGTCAGGGCTCTAAATTATCTTTAAGTAAAACAAAACAGCAGTAGAATGGTAAGGGAGGAACGGAGGGGTCAGGGCTCTAAATTAACTACATTAAAAACTAAACAGCAGTAGAATGGTAAGGAAGAGGAGAGGAGGGGTCAGAGCTCTAAATTAACTATATTAAAAACTAAACAGCAGTAGAATGGTAAGGGAGGAGAGGAGGGGTCAGGGCTCTAAATTAACTATATTAAAAACTAAACAGCAGTAGAATGGTAAGGGAGGAACGGAGGGGTCAGGGCTCTAAATTAACTATATTAAAAACTAAACAGCAGTAGAATGGTAATGGAGGAGATGGGGTCAGGGCTCTAAATTAACTATATTAAAAACTAAACAGCAGTAGAATGGTAAGGGAGGAACGGAGGGGTCAGGGCTCTAAATTAACTATATTAAAAACTAAACAGCAGTAGAATGGTAAGGGAGGAGAGGAGGGGTCAGGGCTCTAAATTAACTATATTAAAAACTAAACAGCAGTAGAATGGTAAGGGAGGAACGGAGGGGTCAGGGCTCTAAATTAACTATATTAAAAACTAAACAGCAGTAGAATGGTAAGGGAGGAGAGGAGGGGTCAGGGCTCTAAATTAACTATATTAAAAACTAAACAGCAGTAGAATGGTAAGGGAGGAACGGAGGGGTCAGGGCTCTAAATTAACTATATTAAAAACTAAACAGCAGTAGAATGGTAAGGGAGGAGAGGAGGGGTCAGGGCTCTAAATTAAATATATTAAAAACTAAACAGCAGTAGAATGGTAAGGGAGGAACGGAGGGGTCAGGGCTCTAAATTAACTATATTAAAAATTAAACAGCAGTAGAATGGTAAGGGAGGAGAGGAGGGGTCAGGGCTCTAAATTAACTATATTAAAAACTAAACAGCAGTAGAATGGAAGGGAGGAGAGGAGGGGTCAGGGCTCTAAATTAACTCTATTAAAAACTAAACAGCAGTAGAATGGTAAGGGAGGAGAGGAGGGGTCAGGGCTCTAAATTAACTCTATTAAAAACTAAACAGCAGTAGAATGGTAAGGGAGGAGAGGAGGGGTCAGGGCTCTAAATTAACTATATTATTAACTAAACAGCAGTAGAATGGTAAGGGAGGAGAGGATGGGTCAGAGCTCTAAATTAACTATATTAAAAACTAAACAGCAGTAGAATGGTAAGGGAGGATAGGAGACGTCAGGGCTCTAAATTAACTCTATTAAAAACTAAACAGCAGTAGAATGGTAAGGGAGGAGAGGAGGGGTCAGGGCTCTAAATTAACTCTATTAAAAACTAAACAGCAGTAGAATGGTAAGGGAGGAACGGAGGGGTCAGGGCTCTAAATTAACTATATTAAAAATTAAACAGCAGTAGAATGGTAAGGGAAGAAAGGAGGGGTCAGGGCTCTAAATTAAATATATTAACAACTAAACAGCAGTAGAAAGGTAAGGAAGAGGAGGGGTCAGGGCTCTAAATTATCTTTAAGTAAAACTAAACAGCAGTAGAATGGTAAGGGAGGAACGGAGGGGTCAGGGCTCTAAATTAACTACATTAAAAACTAAACAGCAGTAGAATGGTAAGGAAGAGGAGAGGAGGGGTCAGAGCTCTAAATTAACTATATTAAAAACTAAACAGCAGTAGAATGGTAAGGGAGGAGAGGAGGGGTCAGGGCTCTAAATTAACTATTTTAAAAACTAAACAGCAGTAGAATGGTAAGGGAGGAACGGAGGGGTCAGGGCTCTAAATTAACTATATTAAAAACTAAACAGCAGTAGAATGGTAAGGGAGGAACGGAGGGTTCAGGGCTCTAAATTAACTATATTATTAACTAAACAGAAGTAGAATGGAAGGGAGGAACGGAGGGGTCAGGGCTCTAAATTAACTATATTAAAAACTAAACAGCAGTAGAATGGTAAGGGAAGAAAGGAGGGGTCAGGGCTCTAAATTAAATATATTAAAAACTAAACAGCAGTAGAATGGTAAGGAAGAGGAGGGGTCAGGGCTCTAAATTATCTTTAAGTAAAACAAAACAGCAGTAGAATGGTAAGGGAGGAACGGAGGGGTCAGGGCTCTAAATTAACTACATTAAAAACTAAACAGCAGTAGAATGGTAAGGAAGAGGAGAGGAGGGGTCAGAGCTCTAAATTAACTATATTAAAAACTAAACAGCAGTAGAATGGTAAGGGAGGAGAGGAGGGGTCAGGGCTCTAAATTAACTATATTAAAAACTAAACAGCAGTAGAATGGTAAGGGAGGAACGGAGGGGTCAGGGCTCTAAATTAACTATATTAAAAACTAAACAGCAGTAGAATGGTAATGGAGGAGATGGGGTCAGGGCTCTAAATTAACTATATTAAAAACTAAACAGCAGTAGAATGGTAAGGGAGGAACGGAGGGGTCAGGGCTCTAAATTAACTATATTAAAAACTAAACAGCAGTAGAATGGTAAGGGAGGAGAGGAGGGGTCAGGGCTCTAAATTAACTATATTAAAAACTAAACAGCAGTAGAATGGTAAGGGAGGAACGGAGGGGTCAGGGCTCTAAATTAACTATATTAAAAACTAAACAGCAGTAGAATGGTAAGGGAGGAGAGGAGGGGTCAGGGCTCTAAATTAACTATATTAAAAACTAAACAGCAGTAGAATGGTAAGGGAGGAACGGAGGGGTCAGGGCTCTAAATTAACTATATTAAAAACTAAACAGCAGTAGAATGGTAAGGGAGGAGAGGAGGGGTCAGGGCTCTAAATTAAATATATTAAAAACTAAACAGCAGTAGAATGGTAAGGGAGGAACGGAGGGGTCAGGGCTCTAAATTAACTATATTAAAAATTAAACAGCAGTAGAATGGTAAGGGAGGAGAGGAGGGGTCAGGGCTCTAAATTAACTATATTAAAAACTAAACAGCAGTAGAATGGAAGGGAGGAGAGGAGGGGTCAGGGCTCTAAATTAACTCTATTAAAAACTAAACAGCAGTAGAATGGTAAGGGAGGAGAGGAGGGGTCAGGGCTCTAAATTAACTCTATTAAAAACTAAACAGCAGTAGAATGGTAAGGGAGGAGAGGAGGGGTCAGGGCTCTAAATTAACTATATTATTAACTAAACAGCAGTAGAATGGTAAGGGAGGAGAGGATGGGTCAGAGCTCTAAATTAACTATATTAAAAACTAAACAGCAGTAGAATGGTAAGGGAGGATAGGAGACGTCAGGGCTCTAAATTAACTCTATTAAAAACTAAACAGCAGTAGAATGGTAAGGGAGGAGAGGAGGGGTCAGGGCTCTAAATTAACTATATTAAAAACTAAACAGCAGTAGAATGGTAAGGGAGGAGAGGAGGGGTCAGAGCTCTAAATTAACTATATTATTAACTAAACAACAGTAGAATGGTAAGGGAGGAACGGAGGGGTCAGGGCTCTAAATTAACGATATTAAAAACTAAACAGCAGTAGAATGGTAAGGGAGGAGAGGAGGGGTCAGAGCTATAAATTAACTATATTATTAACTAAACAGCAGTAGAATGGTAAGGGAGGAACGGAGGGGTCAGGGCTCTAAATTAACTATATTAAAAACTAAACAGCAGTAGAATGGTAAGGGAGGAGAGGAGGGGTCAGAGCTATAAATTAACTATATTATTAACTAAACAGCAGTAGAATGGTAAGGGAGGAACGGAGGGGTCAGGGCTCTAAATTAACTATATTAAAAACTAAACAGCAGTAGAATGGTAAGGGAGGAGAGGAGGAGTCAGGGCTCTAAATTAACTATATTAAAAACAAAACAGCTGTAGAATGGAAAGAGAAAAGAGGAGGGGTCAGGGCTCTAAATTAACTATATTAAAAACTAAACAGCAGTAGAATGGTAAGGGAGGAGAGGAGGGGTCAGGGCTCTAAATTAACTCTATTAAAAACTAAACAGCAGTAGATGGTAAGGGAGGAGATGAGGGGCCAGGGCTCTAAATTAACTATATTAAAAACTAAACAGCAGTAGAATGGTAAGGGAGGAGAGGAGGGGTCAGGGCTCTAAATTAACTATATTAAAAACTAAACAGCAGTAGAATGGTAAGGGAGGAGAGGAGGGGTCAGGGCTCTAAATTAACTCTATTAAAAACTAAACAGCAGTAGAATGGTAAGGGAGGAGATGAGGGGTCAGGGCTCTAAATTAACTATATTAAAAACTAAACAGCAGTAGAATGGTAAGGGAGGAGAGGAGGGGTCAGGGCTCTAAATTAAATATATTAAAAACTAAACAGCAGTAGAATGGTAAGGGAGGAACGGAGGGGTCAGGGCTCTAAATTAACTATATTAAAAACTAAACAGCAGTAGAATGGTAAGGGAGGAGAGGAGGGGTCAGGGCTCTAAATGAACTATATTAAAAACTAAACAGCAGTAGAATGGAAGGGAGGAGAGGAGGGGTCAGGGCTCTAAATTAACTATATTAAAAACTAAACAGCAGTAGAATGGAAGGGAGGAGAGGAGGGGTCAGGGCTCTAAATTAACTCTATTAAAAACTAAACAGCAGTAGAATGGTAAGGGAGGAGAGGAGGGGTCAGGGCTCTAAATTAACTCTATTAAAAACTAAACAGCAGTAGAATGGTAAGGGAGGAGAGGAGGGGTCAGGGCTCTAAATTAACTATATTATTAACTAAACAGCAGTAGAATGGTAAGGGAGGAGAGGATGGGTCAGAGCTCTAAATTAACTATATTAAAAACTAAACAGCAGTAGAATGGTAAGGGAGGATAGGAGACGTCAGGGCTCTAAATTAACTCTATTAAAAACTAAACAGCAGTAGAATGGTAAGGGAGGAGAGGAGGGGTCAGGGCTCTAAATTAACTATATTAAAAACTAAACAGCAGTAGAATGGTAAGGGAGGAGAGGAGGGGTCAGAGCTCTAAATTAACTATATTATTAACTAAACAACAGTAGAATGGTAAGGGAGGAACGGAGGGGTCAGGGCTCTAAATTAACTATATTAAAAACTAAACAGCAGTAGAATGGTAAGGGAGGAGAGGAGGGGTCAGAGCTATAAATTAACTATATTATTAACTAAACAGCAGTAGAATGGTAAGGGAGGAACGGAGGGGTCAGGGCTCTAAATTAACTATATTAAAAACTAAACAGCAGTAGAATGGTAAGGGAGGAGAGGAGGGGTCAGAGCTATAAATTAACTATATTATTAACTAAACAGCAGTAGAATGGTAAGGGAGGAACGGAGGGGTCAGGGCTCTAAATTAACTATATTAAAAACTAAACAGCAGTAGAATGGTAAGGGAGGAGAGGAGGAGTCAGGGCTCTAAATTAACTATATTAAAAACAAAACAGCTGTAGAATGGAAAGAGAAAAGAGGAGGGGTCAGGGCTCTAAATTAACTATATTAAAAACTAAACAGCAGTAGAATGGTAAGGGAGGAGAGGAGGGGTCAGGGCTCTAAATTAACTCTATTAAAAACTAAACAGCAGTAGATGGTAAGGGAGGAGATGAGGGGCCAGGGCTCTAAATTAACTATATTAAAAACTAAACAGCAGTAGAATGGTAAGGGAGGAGAGGAGGGGTCAGGGCTCTAAATTAACTATATTAAAAACTAAACAGCAGTAGAATGGTAAGGGAGGAGAGGAGGGGTCAGGGCTCTAAATTAACTCTATTAAAAACTAAACAGCAGTAGAATGGTAAGGGAGGAGATGAGGGGTCAGGGCTCTAAATTAACTATATTAAAAACTAAACAGCAGTAGAATGGTAAGGGAGGAGAGGAGGGGTCAGGGCTCTAAATTAAATATATTAAAAACTAAACAGCAGTAGAATGGTAAGGGAGGAACGGAGGGGTCAGGGCTCTAAATTAACTATATTAAAAACTAAACAGCAGTAGAATGGTAAGGGAGGAGAGGAGGGGTCAGGGCTCTAAATGAACTATATTAAAAACTAAACAGCAGTAGAATGGAAGGGAGGAGAGGAGGGGTCAGGGCTCTAAATTAACTCTATTAAAAACTAAACAGCAGTGGAATGGTAAGGGAGGAACGGAGGGGTCAGGGCTCTAAATTAACTCTATTAAAAACTAAACAGCAGTAGAATGGTAAGGGAGGAGAGGAGGGGTCAGGGATCTAAATTAACTATAATAAAAACTAAACAGCAGTAGAATGGTAAGGGAGGAACGGAGGGGTCAGGGCTCTAAATTAACTCTATTAAAAACTAAATAGTAGTAGAATGGTTAGGGAGGAGAGGAGGGGTCAGGGCTCTAAATTAACTATATTATTAACTAAACAGAAGTAGAATGGAAGGGAGGAACGGAGGGTTCAGGGCTCTAAATTAACTATATTATTAACTAAACAGAAGTAGAATGGAAGGGAGGAACGGAGGGGTCAGGGCTCTAAATTAACTATATATTAAAAACTAAACAGCAGTAGAATGGTAAGGGAAGAAAGGAGGGGTCAGGGCTCTAAATTAAATATATTAACAACTAAACAGCAGTAGAATGGTAAGGAAGAGGAGGGGTCAGGGCTCTAAATTATCTTTAAGTAAAACTAAACAGCAGTAGAATGGTAAGGGAGGAACGGAGGGGTCAGGGCTCTAAATTAACTACATTAAAAACTAAACAGCAGTAGAATGGTAAGGAAGAGGAGAGGAGGGGTCAGAGCTCTAAATTAACTATATTAAAAACTAAACAGCAGTAGAATGGTAAGGGAGGAGAGGAGGGGTCAGGGCTCTAAATTAACTATATTAAAAACTAAACAGCAGTAGAATGGTAAGGGAGGAACGGAGGGGTCAGGGCTCTAAATTAACTATATTAAAAACTAAACAGAAGTAGAATGGTAAGGGAGGAGAGGAGGGGTCAGGGCTCTAAATTAACTATATTAAAAACTAAACAGCAGTAGAATGGTAAGGGAGGAACGGAGGGGTCAGGGCTCTAAATTAACTACATTAAAAACTAAACAGCAGTAGAATGGTAAGGAAGAGGAGAGGAGGGGTCAGGGCTCTAAATGAACTATATTAAAAACTAAACAGCAGTAGAATGGAAGGGAGGAGAGGAGGGGTCAGGGCTCTAAATTAACTCTATTAAAAACTAAACAGCAGTGGAATGGTAAGGGAGGAACGGAGGGGTCAGGGCTCTAAATTAACTCTATTAAAAACTAAACAGCAGTAGAATGGTAAGGGAGGAGAGGAGGGGTCAGGGATCTAAATTAACTATATTAAAAACTAAACAGCAGTAGAATGGTAAGGGAGGAACGGAGGGGTCAGGGCTCTAAATTAACTGTATTAAAAACTAAATAGTAGTAGAATGGTTAGGGAGGAGAGGAGGGGTCAGGGCTCTAAATTAACTATATTATTAACTAAACAGAAGTAGAATGGAAGGGAGGAACGGAGGGTTCAGGGCTCTAAATTAACTATATTATTAACTAAACAGAAGTAGAATGGAAGGGAGGAACGGAGGGGTCAGGGCTCTAAATTAACTATATTAAAAACTAAACAGCAGTAGAATGGTAAGGGAAGAAAGGAGGGGTCAGGGCTCTAAATTAAATATATTAACAACTAAACAGCAGTAGAATGGTAAGGGAGGAGAGGAGGGGTCAGGGCTCTAAATTAACTATATTAAAAACTAAACAGCAGTAGAATGGTAAGGGAGGAACGGAGGGGTCAGGGCTCTAAATTAACAACATTAAAAACTAAACAGCAGTAGAATGGTAAGGAAGAGGAGAGGAGGGGTCAGAGCTCTAAATTAACTATATTAAAAACTAAACAGCAGTAGAATGGTAAGGGAGGAGAGGAGGGGTCAGGGCTCTAAATTAACTATATTAAAAACTAAACAGCAGTAGAATGGTAAGGGAGGAACGGAGGGGTCAGGGCTCTAAATTAACTATATTAAAAACTAAACAGCAGTAGAATGGTAAGGAAGAGGAGAGGAGGGGTCAGAGCTCTAAATTAACTATATTAAAAACTAAACAGCAGTAGAATGGTAAGGGAGGAGAGGAGGGGTCAGGGCTCTAAATTAACTATATTAAAAACTAAACAGCAGTAGAATGGTAAGGGAGGAACGGAGGGGTCAGGGCTCTAAATTAACTATATTAAAAACTAAACAGCAGTAGAATGGTAAGGGAGGAGAGGACGGGTCAGGGCTCTAAATTAACTATATTAAAAACTAAACAGCAGTAGAATGGTAAGGGAGGAACGGAGGGGTCAGGGCTCTAAATTAACTATATTAAAAACTAAACAGCAGTAGAATGGTAAGGGAGGAGAGGAGGGGTCAGGGCTCTTAATTAACTATATTAAAAACTAAACAGCAGTAGAATGGTAAGGGAGGAGAGGAGGGGTCAGGGCTCTAAATTAAATATATTAAAAACTAAACAGCAGTAGAATGGAAGGGAGGAGAGGAGGGGTCAGGGCTCTAAATTAACTCTATTAAAAACTAAACAGCAGTGGAATGGTAAGGGAGGAACGGAGGGGTCAGGGCTCTAAATTAACTCTATTAAAAACTAAACAGCAGTAGAATGGTAAGGGAGGAGAGGAGGGGTCAGGGATCTAAATTAACTATATTAAAAACTAAACAGCAGTAGAATGGTAAGGGAGGAACGGAGGGGTCAGGGCTCTAAATTAACTGTATTAAAAACTAAATAGTAGTAGAATGGTTAGGGAGGAGAGGAGGGGTCAGGGCTCTAAATTAACTATATTATTAACTAAACAGAAGTAGAATGGAAGGGAGGAACGGAGGGTTCAGGGCTCTAAATTAACTATATTATTAACTAAACAGAAGTAGAATGGAAGGGAGGAACGGAGGGGTCAGGGCTCTAAATTAACTATATTAAAAACTAAACAGCAGTAGAATGGTAAGGGAAGAAAGGAGGGGTCAGGGCTCTAAATTAAATATATTAACAACTAAACAGCAGTAGAATGGTAAGGAAGAGGAGGGGTCAGGGCTCTAAATTATCTTTAAGTAAAACTAAACAGCAGTAGAATGGTAAGGGAGGAACGGAGGGGTCAGGGCTCTAAATTAACTACATTAAAAACTAAACAGCAGTAGAATGGTAAGGAAGAGGAGAGGAGGGGTCAGAGCTCTAAATTAACTATATTAAAAACTAAACAGCAGTAGAATGGTAAGGGAGGAGAGGAGGGGTCAGGGCTCTAAATTAACTATATTAAAAACTAAACAGCAGTAGAATGGTAAGGGAGGAACGGAGGGGTCAGGGCTCTAAATTAACTATATTAAAAACTAAACAGCAGTAGAATGGTAAGGGAGGAGAGGAGGGGTCAGGACTCTAAATTAACTATATTAAAAACTAAACAGCAGTAGAATGGTAAGGGAGGAACGGAGGGTTCAGGGCTCTAAATTAACTATATTAAAAACTAAACAGCAGTAGAATGGTAAGGGAGGAGAGGAGGGGTCAGGGCTCTAAATTAACTATATTAAAAACTAAACAGCAGTAGAATGGTAAGGGAGGAGAGGAGGGGTCAGGGCTCTAAATTAAATATATTAAAAACTAAACAGCAGTAGAATGGTAAGGGAGGAACGGAGGGGTCAGGGCTCTAAATTAACTATATTAAAAATTAAACAGCAGTAGAATGGTAAGGGAGGAGAGGAGGGGTCAGGGCTCTAAATTAACTATATTAAAAACTAAACAGCAGTAGAATGGAAGGGAGGAGAGGAGGGGTCAGGGCTCTAAATTAACTCTATTAAAAACTAAACAGCAGTAGAATGGTAAGGGAGGAGAGGAGGGGTCAGGGCTCTAAATTAACTATATTATTAACTAAACAGCAGTAGAATGGTAAGGGAGGAGAGGATGGGTCAGAGCTCTAAATTAACTATATTAAAAACTAAACAGCAGTAGAATGGTAAGGGAGGAGAGGAGGGGTCAGGGCTCTAAATTAACTCTATTAAAAACTAAACAGCAGTAGAATGGTAAGGGAGGAGAGGAGGGGTCAGGGCTCTAAATTAACTATATTAAAAACTAAACAGCAGTAGAATGGTAAGGGAGGAGAGGAGGGGTCAGAGCTCTAAATTAACTATATTATTAACTAAACAGCAGTAGAATGGTAAGGGAGGAACGGAGGGGTCAGGGCTCTAAATTAACTATATTAAAAACTAAACAGCAGTAGAATGGTAAGGGAGGAGAGGAGGGGTCAGAGCTATAAATTAACTATATTATTAACTAAACAGCAGTAGAATGGTAAGGGAGGAACGGAGGGGTCAGGGCTCTAAATTAACTATATTAAAAACTAAACAGCAGTAGAATGGTAAGGGAGGAGAGGAGGAGTCAGGGCTCTAAATTAACTATATTAAAAACAAAACAGCTGTAGAATGGAAAGAGAAAAGAGGAGGGGTCAGGGCTCTAAATTAACTATATTAAAAACTAAACAGCAGTAGAATGGAAGGGAGGAGAGGAGGGGTCAGGGCTCTAAATTAACTCTATTAAAAACTAAACAGCAGTGGAATGGTAAGGGAGGAACGGAGGGGTCAGGGCTCTAAATTAACTCTATTAAAAACTAAACAGCAGTAGAATGGTAAGGGAGGAGAGGAGGGGTCAGGGATCTAAATTAACTATAATAAAAACTAAACAGCAGTAGAATGGTAAGGGAGGAACGGAGGGGTCAGGGCTCTAAATTAACTGTATTAAAAACTAAATAGTAGTAGAATGGTTAGGGAGGAGAGGAGGGGTCAGGGCTCTAAATTAACTATATTATTAACTAAACAGAAGTAGAATGGAAGGGAGGAACGGAGGGTTCAGGGCTCTAAATTAACTATATTATTAACTAAACAGAAGTAGAATGGAAGGGAGGAACGGAGGGGTCAGGGCTCTAAATTAACTATATTAAAAACTAAACAGCAGTAGAATGGTAAGGGAAGAAAGGAGGGGTCAGGGCTCTAAATTAAATATATTAACAACTAAACAGCAGTAGAATGGTAAGGGAAGAAAGGAGGGGTCAGGGCTCTAAATTAAATATATTAAAAACTAAACAGCAGTAGAATGGTAAGGAAGAGGAGGGGTCAGGGCTCTAAATTATCTTTAAGTAAAACTAAACAGCAGTAGAATGGTAAGGGAGGAACGGAGGGGTCAGGGCTCTAAATTAACTACATTAAAAACTAAACAGCAGTAGAATGGTAAGGAAGAGTAGAGGAGGTGTCAGAGCTCTAAATTAACTATATTAAAAACTAAACAGCAGTAGAATGGTAAGGGAGGAGAGGAGGGGTCAGGGCTCTAAATTAAATATATTAAAAACTAAACAGCAGTAGAATGGTAAGGGAGGAACGGAGGGGTCAGGGCTCTAAATTAACTATATTAAAAATTAAACAGCAGTAGAATGGTAAGGGAGGAGAGGAGGGGTCAGGGCTCTAAATTAACTATATTAAAAACTAAACAGCAGTAGAATGGAAGGGAGGAGAGGAGGGGTCAGGGCTCTAAATTAACTCTATTAAAAACTAAACAGCAGTGGAATGGTAAGGGAGGAACGGAGGGGTCAGGGCTCTAAATTAACTCTATTAAAAACTAAACAGCAGTAGAATGGTAAGGGAGGAGAGGAGGGGTCAGGGATCTAAATTAACTATATTAAAAACTAAACAGCAGTAGAATGGTAAGGGAGGAACGGAGGGGTCAGGGCTCTAAATTAACTGTATTAAAAACTAAATAGTAGTAGAATGGTTAGGGAGGAGAGGAGGGGTCAGGGCTCTAAATTAACTATATTATTAACTAAACAGAAGTAGAATGGAAGGGAGGAACGGAGGGTTCAGGGCTCTAAATTAACTATATTATTAACTAAACAGAAGTAGAATGGAAGGGAGGAACGGAGGGGTCAGGGCTCTAAATTAACTATATTAAAAACTAAACAGCAGTAGAATGGTAAGGGAAGAAAGGAGGGGTCAGGGCTCTAAATTAAATATATTAACAACTAAACAGCAGTAGAATGGTAAGGAAGAGGAGGGGTCAGGGCTCTAAATTATCTTTAAGTAAAACTAAACAGCAGTAGAATGGTAAGGGAGGAACGGAGGGGTCAGGGCTCTAAATTAACTACATTAAAAACTAAACAGCAGTAGAATGGTAAGGAAGAGGAGAGGAGGGGTCAGAGCTCTAAATTAACTATATTAAAAACTAAACAGCAGTAGAATGGTAAGGGAGGAGAGGAGGGGTCAGGGCTCTAAATTAACTATATTAAAAACTAAACAGCAGTAGAATGGTAAGGGAGGAACGGAGGGGTCAGGGCTCTAAATTAACTATATTAAAAACTAAACAGCAGTAGAATGGTAAGGGAGGAGAGGAGGGGTCAGGGCTCTAAATTAACTATATTAAAAACTAAACAGCAGTAGAATGGTAAGGGAGGAACGGAGGGGTCAGGGCTCTAAATTAACTGTATTAAAAACTAAATAGTAGTAGAATGGTTAGGGAGGAGATGAGGGGTCAGGGCTCTAAATTAACTATATTATTAACTAAACAGAAGTAGAATGGAAGGGAGGAACGGAGGGTTCAGGGCTCTAAATTAACTATATTATTAACTAAACAGAAGTAGAATGGAAGGGAGGAACGGAGGGGTCAGGGCTCTAAATTAACTATATTAAAAACTAAACAGCAGTAGAATGATAAGGGAAGAAAGGAGGGGTCAGGGCTCTAAATTAAATATATTAACAACTAAACAGCAGTAGAATGGTAAGGAAGAGGAGGGGTCAGGGCTCTAAATTATCTTTAAGTAAAACTAAACAGCAGTAGAATGGTAAGGGAGGAACGGAGGGGTCAGGGCTCTAAATTAACTATATTAAAAACTAAACAGCAGTAGAATGGTAAGGGAGGAACGGAGGGGTCAGGGCTCTAAATTAACTATATTAAAAACTAAACAGCAGTAGAATGGTAAGGGAGGAGAGGAGGGGTCAGGGCTCTAAATTAACTATATTAAAACCTAAACAGCAGTAGAATGGTAAGGGAGGAACGGAGGGGTCAGGGCTCTAAATTAACTATATTAAAAACTAAACAGCAGTAGAATGGTAAGGGAGGAGAGGAGGGGTCAGGGCTCTAAATTAAATATATTAAAAACTAAACAGCAGTATAATGGTAAGGGAGGAACGGAGGGGTCAGGGCTCTAAATTACCTATATTAAAAATTAAACAGCAGTAGAATGGTAAGAGAGGAGGGGTCAGGGCTCTAAATTAACTATATTAAAAACTAAACAGCAGTAGAATGGAAGGGAGGAGAGGAGGGGTCAGGGCTCTAAATTAACTCTATTAAAAACTAAACAGCAGTGGAATGGTAAGGGAGGAACGGAGGGGTCAGGGCTCTAAATTAACTCTATTAAAAACTAAACAGCAGTAGAATGGTAAGGGAGGAGAGGAGGGGTCAGGGATCTAAATTAACTATAATAAAAACTAAACAGCAGTAGAATGGTAAGGGAGGAACGGAGGGGTCAGGGCTCTAAATTAACTGTATTAAAAACTAAATAGTAGTAGAATGGTTAGGGAGGAGAGGAGGGGTCAGGGCTCTAAATTAACTATATTATTAACTAAACAGAAGTAGAATGGAAGGGAGGAACGGAGGGTTCAGGGCTCTAAATTAACTATATTATTAACTAAACAGAAGTAGAATGGAAGGGAGGAACGGAGGGGTCAGGGCTCTAAATTAACTATATTAAAAACTAAACAGCAGTAGAATGGTAAGGGAAGAAAGGAGGGGTCAGGGCTCTAAATTAAATATATTAACAACTAAACAGCAGTAGAATGGTAAGGGAAGAAAGGAGGGGTCAGGGCTCTAAATTAAATATATTAAAAACTAAACAGCAGTAGAATGGTAAGGAAGAGGAGGGGTCAGGGCTCTAAATTATCTTTAAGTAAAACTAAACAGCAGTAGAATGGTAAGGGAGGAACGGAGGGGTCAGGGCTCTAAATTAACTACATTAAAAACTAAACAGCAGTAGAATGGTAAGGAAGAGGAGAGGAGGGGTCAGAGCTCTAAATTAACTATATTAAAAACTAAACAGCAGTAGAATGGTAAGGGAGGAGAGGAGGGGTCAGGGCTCTAAATTAAATATATTAAAAACTAAACAGCAGTAGAATGGTAAGGGAGGAACGGAGGGGTCAGGGCTCTAAATTAACTATATTAAAAACTAAACAGCAGTAGAATGGTAAGGGAGGAGAGGAGGGGTCAGGGCTCTAAATTAAATATATTAAAAACTAAACAGCAGTAGAATGGTAAGGGAGGAACGGAGGGGTCAGGGCTCTAAATTAACTCTATTAAAAACTAAACAGCAGTAGAATGGTAAGGGAGGAGAGGAGGGGTCAGGGATCTAAATTAACTATATTAAAAACTAAACAGCAGTAGAATGGTAAGGGAGGAACGGAGGGGTCAGGGCTCTAAATTAACTGTATTAAAAACTAAATAGTAGTAGAATGGTTAGGGAGGAGAGGAGGGGTCAGGGCTCTAAATTAACTATATTATTAACTAAACAGAAGTAGAATGGAAGGGAGGAACGGAGGGTTCAGGGCTCTAAATTAACTATATTATTAACTAAACAGAAGTAGAATGGAAGGGAGGAACGGAGGGGTCAGGGCTCTAAATTAACTATATTAAAAACTAAACAGCAGTAGAATGGTAAGGGAAGAAAGGAGGGGTCAGGGCTCTAAATTAAATATATTAACAACTAAACAGCAGTAGAATGGTAAGGAAGAGGAGGGGTCAGGGCTCTAAATTATCTTTAAGTAAAACTAAACAGCAGTAGAATGGTAAGGGAGGAACGGAGGGGTCAGGGCTCTAAATTAACTACATTAAAAACTAAACAGCAGTAGAATGGTAAGGAAGAGGAGAGGAGGGGTCAGAGCTCTAAATTAACTATATTAAAAACTAAACAGCAGTAGAATGGTAAGGGAGGAGAGGAGGGGTCAGGGCTCTAAATTAACTATATTAAAAACTAAACAGCAGTAGAATGGTAAGGGAGGAACGGAGGGGTCAGGGCTCTAAATTAACTATATTAAAAACTAAACAGCAGTAGAATGGTAAGGGAGGAGAGGAGGGGTCAGGGCTCTAAATTAACTATATTAAAAACTAAACAGCAGTAGAATGGTAAGGGAGGAACGGAGGGGTCAGGGCTCTAAATTAACTGTATTAAAAACTAAATAGTAGTAGAATGGTTAGGGAGGAGAGGAGGGGTCAGGGCTCTAAATTAACTATATTATTAACTAAACAGAAGTAGAATGGAAGGGAGGAACGGAGGGTTCAGGGCTCTAAATTAACTATATTATTAACTAAACAGAAGTAGAATGGAAGGGAGGAACGGAGGGGTCAGGGCTCTAAATTAACTATATTAAAAACTAAACAGCAGTAGAATGGTAAGGGAAGAAAGGAGGGGTCAGGGCTCTAAATTAAATATATTAACAACTAAACAGCAGTAGAATGGTAAGGAAGAGGAGGGGTCAGGGCTCTAAATTATCTTTAAGTAAAACTAAACAGCAGTAGAATGGTAAGGGAGGAACGGAGGGGTCAGGGCTCTAAATTAACTATATTAAAAACTAAACAGCAGTAGAATGGTGAGGGAGGAACGGAGGGGTCAGGGCTCTAAATTAACTATATTAAAAACTAAACAGCAGTAGAATGGTAAGGGAGGAGAGGAGGGGTCAGGGCTCTAAATTAACTATATTAAAAACTAAACAGCAGTAGAATGGTAAGGGAGGAACGGAGGGGTCAGGGCTCTAAATTAACTATATTAAAAACTAAACAGCAGTAGAATGGTAAGGGAGGAGAGGAGGGGTCAGGGCTCTAAATTAAATATATTAAAAACTAAACAGCAGTATAATGGTAAGGGAGGAACGGAGGGGTCAGGGCTCTAAATTAACTATATTAAAAATTAAACAGCAGTAGAATGGTAAGAGAGGAGGGGTCAGGGCTCTAAATTAACTATATTAAAAACTAAACAGCAGTAGAATGGAAGGGAGGAGAGGAGGGGTCAGGGCTCTAAATTAACTCTATTAAAAACTAAACAGCAGTGGAATGGTAAGGGAGGAACGGAGGGGTCAGGGCTCTAAATTAACTCTATTAAAAACTAAACAGCAGTAGAATGGTAAGGGAGGAGAGGAGGGGTCAGGGATCTAAATTAACTATATTAAAAACTAAACAGCAGTAGAATGGTAAGGGAGGAACTGAGGGGTCAGGGCTCTAAATTAACTGTATTAAAAACTAAATAGTAGTAGAATGGTAAGGGAGGAGAGGAGGGGTCAGGGCTCTAAATTAACTATATTATTAACTAAACAGAAGTAGAATGGAAGGGAGGAACGGAGGGGTCAGGGCTCTAAATTAACTATATTATTAACTAAACAGAAGTAGAATGGAAGGGAGGAACGGAGGGGTCAGGGCTCTAAATTAACTATATTAAAAACTAAACAGCAGTAGAATGGTAAGGGAGGAACGGAGGGGTCAGGGCTCTAAATTAAATATATTAACAACTAAACAGCAGTAGAATGGTAAGGAAGAGGAGGGGTCAGGGCTCTAAATTATCTTTAAGTAAAACTAAACAGCAGTAGAATGGTAAGGGAGGAGCGGAGGGGTCAGGGCTCTAAATTAAATATATTAACAACTAAACAGCAGTAGAATGGTAAGGAAGAGGAGGGGTCAGGGCTCTAAATTATCTTTAAGTAAAACTAAACAGCAGTAGAATGGTAAGGAAGAGGAGAGGATGGGTCAGGGCTCTAAATTAACTATATTAAAAACTAAACAGCAGTAGAATGGTAAGGGAGGAACGGAGGGGTCAGGGCTCTAAATTAACTATATTAAAAACTAAACAGCAGTAGAATGGTAAGGGAGGAGAGGAGGGGTCAGAGCTATAAATTAACTATATTATTAACTAAACAGCAGTAGAATGGTAAGGGAGGAACGGAGGGGTCAGGGCTCTAAATTAACTATATTAAAAACTAAACAGCAGTAGAATGGAAAGAGAAAACAGGAGGGGTCAGGGCTCTAAATTAACTATATTAAAAACTAAACAGCAGTAGAATGGTAAGGGAGGAACGGAGGGGTCAGGGCTCTAAATTAACTATATTATTAACTAAACAGCAGTAGAATGGTAAGGGAGGAGAGGAGGGGTCAGAGCTATAAATTAACTATATTATTAACTAAACAGCAGTAGAATGGTAAGGGAGGAACGGAGGGGTCAGGGCTCTAAATTAACTATATTATTAACTAAACAGAAGTAGAATGGTAAGAGAAAAGAGGAGGGGTCAGGGCTCTAAATTAACTATATTAAAAACTAAACAGCAGTAGAATGGTAAGGGAGGAGAGGAGGGGTCAGGGCTCTAAATTAACTCTATTAAAAACTAAACAGCAGTAGAATGGTAAGGGAGGAGATGAGGGGTCAGGGCTCTAAATTAACTATATTAAAAACTAAACAGCAGTAGAATGGTAAGGGAGGAACGGAGGGGTCAGGGCTCTAAATTAACTATATTAAAAACTAAACAGCAGTAGAATGGTAAGGGAGGAGAGGAGGGGTCAGGGCTCTAAAATAACTCTATTAAAAACTAAACAGCAGTAGAATGGTAAGGGAGGCGAGGAGGGGTCAGGGATCTAAATGAACTATATTAAAAACTAAACAGCAGTAGAATGGTAAGGGAGGAACGGGGGGGTCAGGGCTCTAAATTAACTATATTAAAAACTAAACAGCAGTAGAATGGTAAGGGAGGAGAGGAGGGGTCAGGGCTCTAAATTAACTATATTAAAAACTAAACAGCAGTAGAATGGTAAGGGAGGAGAGGATGGGTCAGAGCTCTAAATTAACTATATTATTAACTAAACAGCAGTAGAATGGTAAGGGAGGAACGGAGGGGTCAGGGCTCTAAATTAACTATATTATTAACTAAACAGAAGTAGAATGGTAAGGGAGGAGAGGAGGGGTCAGGGATCTAAATTAACTATATTAAAAACTAAACAGCAGTAGAATGGTAAGGGAGGAACGGAGGGGTCAGGGCTCTAAATTAACTCTATTAAAAACTAAACAGCAGTAGAATGGTAAGGGAGGAGAGGAGGGGTCAGGGATCTAAATTAACTATATTAAAAACTAAACAGCAGTAGAATGGTAAGGGAGGAACGGAGGGGTCAGGGCTCTAAATTAACTATATTAAAAACTAAACAGCAGTAGAATGGTAAGGGAGGAGAGGAGGGGTCAGGGCTCTAAATTAACTCTATTAAAAACTAAACAGCAGTAGAATGGTAAGGGAGGAACGGAGGGGTCAGGGCTCTAAATTAACTATATTAAAAACTAAACAGCAGTAGAATGGTAAGGGAGGAACGGAGGGGTCAGGGCTCTAAATTAACTATATTAAAAACTAAACAGCAGTAGAATGGTAAGGGAGGAGAGGAGGGGTCAGGGCTCTAAATTAACTATATTAAAAAATAAACGGCAGTAGAATGGTAAGGGAGGAACGGAGGGGTCAGGGCTCTAAATTAACTATATTATTAACTAAACAGCAGTAGAATGGTAAGGAAGAGGAGGGGTCAGGGCTCTAAATTAACTATATTAAAAACTAAACAGCAGTAGAATGGTAAGGGAGGAACGGAGGGGTCAGGGCTCTAAATTAACTATATTATTAACTAAACAGCAGTAGAATGGTAAGGGAGGAACGGAGGGGTCAGGGCTCTAAATTAACTATATTAAAAACTAAACAGCAGTAGAATGGTAAGGGAGGATAGGAGGAGTCAGGGCTCTAAATGAACTATATTAAAAACAAAACAGCTGTAGAATGGAAAGAGAAAAGAGGAGGGGTCAGGGCTCTAAATTAACTATATTAAAAACTAAACAGCAGTAGAATGGTAAGGGAGGAGAGGAGGGGTCAGAGCTCTAAATTAACTATATTAAAAACTAAACAGCAGTAGAATGGTAAGGGAGGAACGGAGGGGTCAGGGCTCTAAATTAACTATATTAAAAACAAAACAGCTGTAGAATGGAAAGAGAAAAGAGGAGGGGTCAGGGCTCTAAATTAACTATATTAAAAACTAAACAGCAGTAGAATGGTAAGGGAGGAGAGGAGGGGTCAGAGCTCTAAATTAACTATATTAAAAACTAAACAGCAGTAGAATGGTAAGGGAGGAGAGGAGGGGTCAGGGCTCTAAATTAACTCTATTAAAAACTAAACAGCAGTAGAATGGTAAGGGAGGAACGGAGGGGTCAGGGCTCTAAATTAACTATATTAAAAACTAAACAGCAGTAGAATGGAAGGGAGGAGAGGAGGGGTCAGGACTCTAAATTAACTATATTAAAAACTAAACAGCAGTAGAATGGTAAGGGAGGAACGGAGGGGTCAGGTCTCTAAATTAACTATATTAAAAACTAAACAGCAGTAGAATGGTAAGGGAGGAGAGGAGGGGTCAGGGTTCTAAATTAACTATATTTTAAAAAATTTAACAGCAGTAGAATGGTAAGGGAGGAGAGGAGGGGTCAGGGCTCTAAATTAACTATATTAAAAACTAAACAGCAGTAGAATGGTAAGGGAGGAACGGAGGGGTCAGGGCTCTAAATTAACTCTATTATTAACTAAACAGCAGTAGAATGGTAAGGGAGGAACGGAGGGGTCAGGGCTCTAAATTAACTATATTAAAAACTAAACAGCAGTAGAATGGTAAGGGAGGAGAGGAGGGGTCAGAGCTCTAAATTAACTATATTAAAAACTAAACAGCAGTAGAATGGTAAGGGAGGAGAGGAGGGGTCAGGACTCTAAATTAACTATATTAAAAACTAAACAGCAGTAGAATGGTAAGGGAGGAGAGGAGGGGTCAGGGCTCTAAATTAACTCTATTAAAAACTAAACAGCAGTAGAATGGTAAGGGAGGAGAGGAGGGGTCAGGGCTCTAAATTAACTATATTAAAAACTAAACAGCAGTAGAATGGTAAGGGAGGAGAGGATGGGTCAGAGCTCTAAATTAACTATATTATTAACTAAACAGCAGTAGAATGGTAAGGGAGGAACGGAGGGGTCAGGGCTCTAAATTAACTATATTAAAAACAAAACAGCTGTAGAATGGAAAGAGAAAAGAGGAGGGGTCAGGGCTCTAAATTAACTATATTAAAAACTAAACAGCAGTAGAATGGTAAGGGAGGAGAGGAGGGGTCAGAGCTCTAAATTAACTATATTAAAAACTAAACAGCAGTAGAATGGTAAGGGAGGAGAGGAGGGGTCAGGGCTCTAAATTAACTCTATTAAAAACTAAACAGCAGTAGAATGGTAAGGGAGGAACGGAGGGGTCAGGGCTCTAAATTAACTATATTAAAAACTAAACAGCAGTAGAATGGAAGGGAGGAGAGGAGGGGTCAGGACTCTAAATTAACTATATTAAAAACTAAACAGCAGTAGAATGGTAAGGGAGGAACGGAGGGGTCAGGGCTCTAAATTAAATATATTAACAACTAAACAGCAGTAGAATGGTAAGGAAGAGGAGGGGTCAGGGCTCTAAATTATCTTTAAGTAAAACTAAACAGCAGTAGAATGGTAAGGGAGGAGCGGAGGGGTCAGGGCTCTAAATTAAATATATTAACAACTAAACAGCAGTAGAATGGTAAGGAAGAGGAGGGGTCAGGGCTCTAAATTATCTTTAAGTAAAACTAAACAGCAGTAGAATGGTAAGGAAGAGGAGAGGATGGGTCAGGGCTCTAAATTAACTATATTAAAAACTAAACAGCAGTAGAATGGTAAGGGAGGAACGGAGGGGTCAGGGCTCTAAATTAACTATATTAAAAACTAAACAGCAGTAGAATGGTAAGGGAGGAGAGGAGGGGTCAGAGCTATAAATTAACTATATTATTAACTAAACAGCAGTAGAATGGTAAGGGAGGAACGGAGGGGTCAGGGCTCTAAATTAACTATATTAAAAACTAAACAGCAGTAGAATGGAAAGAGAAAACAGGAGGGGTCAGGGCTCTAAATTAACTATATTAAAAACTAAACAGCAGTAGAATGGTAAGGGAGGAACGGAGGGGTCAGGGCTCTAAATTAACTATATTATTAACTAAACAGCAGTAGAATGGTAAGGGAGGAGAGGAGGGGTCAGAGCTATAAATTAACTATATTATTAACTAAACAGCAGTAGAATGGTAAGGGAGGAACGGAGGGGTCAGGGCTCTAAATTAACTATATTATTAACTAAACAGAAGTAGAATGGTAAGAGAAAAGAGGAGGGGTCAGGGCTCTAAATTAACTATATTAAAAACTAAACAGCAGTAGAATGGTAAGGGAGGAGAGGAGGGGTCAGGGCTCTAAATTAACTCTATTAAAAACTAAACAGCAGTAGAATGGTAAGGGAGGAGATGAGGGGTCAGGGCTCTAAATTAACTATATTAAAAACTAAACAGCAGTAGAATGGTAAGGGAGGAACGGAGGGGTCAGGGCTCTAAATTAACTATATTAAAAACTAAACAGCAGTAGAATGGTAAGGGAGGAGAGGAGGGGTCAGGGCTCTAAAATAACTCTATTAAAAACTAAACAGCAGTAGAATGGTAAGGGAGGCGAGGAGGGGTCAGGGATCTAAATGAACTATATTAAAAACTAAACAGCAGTAGAATGGTAAGGGAGGAACGGGGGGGTCAGGGCTCTAAATTAACTATATTAAAAACTAAACAGCAGTAGAATGGTAAGGGAGGAGAGGAGGGGTCAGGGCTCTAAATTAACTATATTAAAAACTAAACAGCAGTAGAATGGTAAGGGAGGAGAGGATGGGTCAGAGCTCTAAATTAACTATATTATTAACTAAACAGCAGTAGAATGGTAAGGGAGGAACGGAGGGGTCAGGGCTCTAAATTAACTATATTATTAACTAAACAGAAGTAGAATGGTAAGGGAGGAGAGGAGGGGTCAGGGATCTAAATTAACTATATTAAAAACTAAACAGCAGTAGAATGGTAAGGGAGGAACGGAGGGGTCAGGGCTCTAAATTAACTCTATTAAAAACTAAACAGCAGTAGAATGGTAAGGGAGGAGAGGAGGGGTCAGGGATCTAAATTAACTATATTAAAAACTAAACAGCAGTAGAATGGTAAGGGAGGAACGGAGGGGTCAGGGCTCTAAATTAACTATATTAAAAACTAAACAGCAGTAGAATGGTAAGGGAGGAGAGGAGGGGTCAGGGCTCTAAATTAACTCTATTAAAAACTAAACAGCAGTAGAATGGTAAGGGAGGAACGGAGGGGTCAGGGCTCTAAATTAACTATATTAAAAACTAAACAGCAGTAGAATGGTAAGGGAGGAACGGAGGGGTCAGGGCTCTAAATTAACTATATTAAAAACTAAACAGCAGTAGAATGGTAAGGGAGGAGAGGAGGGGTCAGGGCTCTAAATTAACTATATTAAAAAATAAACGGCAGTAGAATGGTAAGGGAGGAACGGAGGGGTCAGGGCTCTAAATTAACTATATTATTAACTAAACAGCAGTAGAATGGTAAGGAAGAGGAGGGGTCAGGGCTCTAAATTAACTATATTAAAAACTAAACAGCAGTAGAATGGTAAGGGAGGAACGGAGGGGTCAGGGCTCTAAATTAACTATATTATTAACTAAACAGCAGTAGAATGGTAAGGGAGGAACGGAGGGGTCAGGGCTCTAAATTAACTATATTAAAAACTAAACAGCAGTAGAATGGTAAGGGAGGATAGGAGGAGTCAGGGCTCTAAATGAACTATATTAAAAACAAAACAGCTGTAGAATGGAAAGAGAAAAGAGGAGGGGTCAGGGCTCTAAATTAACTATATTAAAAACTAAACAGCAGTAGAATGGTAAGGGAGGAGAGGAGGGGTCAGAGCTCTAAATTAACTATATTAAAAACTAAACAGCAGTAGAATGGTAAGGGAGGAACGGAGGGGTCAGGGCTCTAAATTAACTATATTAAAAACAAAACAGCTGTAGAATGGAAAGAGAAAAGAGGAGGGGTCAGGGCTCTAAATTAACTATATTAAAAACTAAACAGCAGTAGAATGGTAAGGGAGGAGAGGAGGGGTCAGAGCTCTAAATTAACTATATTAAAAACTAAACAGCAGTAGAATGGTAAGGGAGGAGAGGAGGGGTCAGGGCTCTAAATTAACTCTATTAAAAACTAAACAGCAGTAGAATGGTAAGGGAGGAACGGAGGGGTCAGGGCTCTAAATTAACTATATTAAAAACTAAACAGCAGTAGAATGGAAGGGAGGAGAGGAGGGGTCAGGACTCTAAATTAACTATATTAAAAACTAAACAGCAGTAGAATGGTAAGGGAGGAACGGAGGGGTCAGGTCTCTAAATTAACTATATTAAAAACTAAACAGCAGTAGAATGGTAAGGGAGGAGAGGAGGGGTCAGGGTTCTAAATTAACTATATTTTAAAAAATTTAACAGCAGTAGAATGGTAAGGGAGGAGAGGAGGGGTCAGGGCTCTAAATTAACTATATTAAAAACTAAACAGCAGTAGAATGGTAAGGGAGGAACGGAGGGGTCAGGGCTCTAAATTAACTCTATTATTAACTAAACAGCAGTAGAATGGTAAGGGAGGAACGGAGGGGTCAGGGCTCTAAATTAACTATATTAAAAACTAAACAGCAGTAGAATGGTAAGGGAGGAGAGGAGGGGTCAGAGCTCTAAATTAACTATATTAAAAACTAAACAGCAGTAGAATGGTAAGGGAGGAGAGGAGGGGTCAGGACTCTAAATTAACTATATTAAAAACTAAACAGCAGTAGAATGGTAAGGGAGGAGAGGAGGGGTCAGGGCTCTAAATTAACTCTATTAAAAACTAAACAGCAGTAGAATGGTAAGGGAGGAGAGGAGGGGTCAGGGCTCTAAATTAACTATATTAAAAACTAAACAGCAGTAGAATGGTAAGGGAGGAGAGGATGGGTCAGAGCTCTAAATTAACTATATTATTAACTAAACAGCAGTAGAATGGTAAGGGAGGAACGGAGGGGTCAGGGCTCTAAATTAACTATATTATTAACTAAACAGAAGTAGAATGGTAAGGGAGGAGAGGAGGGGTCAGGGATCTAAATTAACTATATTAAAAACTAAACAGCAGTAGAATGGTAAGGGAGGAACGGAGGGGTCAGGGCTCTAAATTAACTCTATTAAAAACTAAACAGCAGTAGAATGGTAAGGGAGGAGAGGAGGGGTCAGGGATCTAAATTAACTATATTAAAAACTAAACAGCAGTAGAATGGTAAGGGAGGAACGGAGGGGTCAGGGCTCTAAATTAACTATATTAAAAACTAAACAGCAGTAGAATGGTAAGGGAGGAGAGGAGGGGTCAGGGCTCTAAATTAACTCTATTAAAAACTAAACAGCAGTAGAATGGTAAGGGAGGAACGGAGGGGTCAGGGCTCTAAATTAACTATATTAAAAACTAAACAGCAGTAGAATGGTAAGGGAGGAACGGAGGGGTCAGGGCTCTAAATTAACTATATTAAAAACTAAACAGCAGTAGAATGGTAAGGGAGGAGAGGAGGGGTCAGGGCTCTAAATTAACTATATTAAAAAATAAACGGCAGTAGAATGGTAAGGGAGGAACGGAGGGGTCAGGGCTCTAAATTAACTATATTATTAACTAAACAGCAGTAGAATGGTAAGGAAGAGGAGGGGTCAGGGCTCTAAATTAACTATATTAAAAACTAAACAGCAGTAGAATGGTAAGGGAGGAACGGAGGGGTCAGGGCTCTAAATTAACTATATTATTAACTAAACAGCAGTAGAATGGTAAGGGAGGAACGGAGGGGTCAGGGCTCTAAATTAACTATATTAAAAACTAAACAGCAGTAGAATGGTAAGGGAGGATAGGAGGAGTCAGGGCTCTAAATGAACTATATTAAAAACAAAACAGCTGTAGAATGGAAAGAGAAAAGAGGAGGGGTCAGGGCTCTAAATTAACTATATTAAAAACTAAACAGCAGTAGAATGGTAAGGGAGGAGAGGAGGGGTCAGAGCTCTAAATTAACTATATTAAAAACTAAACAGCAGTAGAATGGTAAGGGAGGAACGGAGGGGTCAGGGCTCTAAATTAACTATATTAAAAACTAAACAGCAGTAGAATGGAAGGGAGGAGAGGAGGGGTCAGGACTCTAAATTAACTATATTAAAAACTAAACAGCAGTAGAATGGTAAGGGAGGAACGGAGGGGTCAGGGCTCTAAATTAACTATATTAAAAACTAAACAGCAGTAGAATGGTAAGGGAGGAGAGGAGGGGTCAGGGCTCTAAATTAACTATATTTTAAAAAATTAAACAGCAGTAGAATGGTAGGGAGGAGAGGAGGGGTCAGGGCTCTAAATTAACTATATTAAAAACTAAACAGCAGTAGAATGGTAAGGGAGGAACGGAGGGGTCAGGGCTATAAATTAACTATATTAAAAACTAAACAGCAGTAGAATGGTAAGGGAGGAACGGAGGGGTCAGGGCTCTAAATTAACTCTATTATTAACTAAACAGCAGTAGAATGGTAAGGGAGGAACGGAGGGGTCAGGGCTCTAAATTAACTATATTAAAAACTAAACAGCAGTAGAATGGTAAGGGAGGAGAGGAGGGGTCAGGACTCTAAATTAACTATATTAAAAACTAAACAGCAGTAGAATGGTAAGGGAGGAGAGGAGGGGTCAGGGCTATAAATTAACTATATTAAAAACTAAACAGCAGTAGAATGGTAAGGGAGGAACGGAGGGGTCAGGGCTCTAAATTAACTCTATTATTAACTAAACAGCAGTAGAATGGTAAGGGAGGAACGGAGGGGTCAGGGCTCTAAATTAACTATATTAAAAACTAAACAGCAGTAGAATGGTAAGGGAGGAGAGGAGGGGTCAGAGCTCTAAATTAACTATATTAAAAACTAAACAGCAGTAGAATGGTAAGGGAGGAGAGGAGGGGTCAGGACTCTAAATTAACTATATTAAAAACTAAACAGCAGTAGAATGGTAAGGGAGGAACGGAGGGGTCAGGGCTCTAAATTAACTATATTAAAAACTAAACAGCAGTAGAATGGTAAGGGAGGATAGGAGGAGTCAGGGCTCTAAATGAACTATATTAAAAACAAAACAGCTGTAGAATGGAAAGAGAAAAGAGGAGGGGTCAGGGCTCTAAATTAACTATATTAAAAACTAAACAGCAGTAGAATGGTAAGGGAGGAGAGGAGGGGTCAGAGCTCTAAATTAACTATATTAAAAACTAAACAGCAGTAGAATGGTAAGGGAGGAGAGGAGGGGTCAGGGCTCTAAATTAACTCTATTAAAAACTAAACAGCAGTAGAATGGTAAGGGAGGAACGGAGGGGTCAGGGCTCTAAATTAACTATATTAAAAACTAAACAGCAGTAGAATGGAAGGGAGGAGAGGAGGGGTCAGGACTCTAAATTAACTATATTAAAAACTAAACAGCAGTAGAATGGTAAGGGAGGAACGGAGGGGTCAGGGCTCTAAATTAACTATATTAAAAACTAAACAGCAGTAGAATGGTAAGGGAGGAGAGGAGGGGTCAGGGTTCTAAATTAACTATATTTTAAAAAATTTAACAGCAGTAGAATGGTAAGGGAGGAGAGGAGGGGTCAGGGCTCTAAATTAACTATATTAAAAACTAAACAGCAGCAGAATGGTAAGGGAGGAACGGAGGGGTCAGGGCTCTAAATTAACTCTATTATTAACTAAACAGCAGTAGAATGGTAAGGGAGGAACGGAGGGGTCAGGGCTCTAAATTAACTATATTAAAAACTAAACAGCAGTAGAATGGTAAGGGAGGAGAGGAGGGGTCAGAGCTCTAAATTAACTATATTAAAAACTAAACAGCAGTAGAATGGTAAGGGAGGAGAGGAGGGGTCAGGACTCTAAATTAACTATATTAAAAACTAAACAGCAGTAGAATGGTAAGGGAGGAGAGGAGGGGTCAGGGCTCTAAATTAACTCTATTAAAAACTAAACAGCAGTAGAATGGTAAGGGAGGAGAGGAGGGGTCAGGGCTCTAAATTAACTATATTAAAAACTAAACAGCAGTAGAATGGTAAGGGAGGAACGGAGGGGTCAGGGCTCTAAATTAACTATATTAAAAACAAAACAGCTGTAGAATGGAAAGAGAAAAGAGGAGGGGTCAGGGCTCTAAATTAACTATATTAAAAACTAAACAGCAGTAGAATGGTAAGGGAGGAGAGGAGGGGTCAGGGCTCTAAATTAACTCTATTAAAAACAAAACAGCTGTAGAATGGAAAGAGAAAAGAGGAGGGGTCAGGGCTCTAAATTAACTATATTAAAAACTAAACAGCAGTAGAATGGTAAGGGAGGAGAGGAGGGGTCAGGGCTCTAAATTAACTCTATTAAAAACTAAACAGCAGTAGAATGGTAAGGAAGAGGAGGAGAGGATGGGTCAGGGCTCTAAATTAACTATATTATTAACTAAACAGCAGTAGAATGGTAAGGGAGGAACGGAGGGGTCAGGGCTCTAAATTAACTATATTAAAAACTAAACAGCAGTAGAATGGTAAGGGAGGAGAGGAGGGGTCAGGACTCTAAATTAACTATATTAAAAACTAAACAGCAGTAGAATGGTAAGGGAGGAGAGGAGGGGTCAGGGCTCTAAATTCACTATATTAAAAACTAAACAGCAGTAGAATGGTAAGGGAGGAACGGAGGGGTCAGGGCTCTAAATTAACTATATTAAAAACTAAACAGCAGTAGAATGGTAAGGGAGGAGAGGAGGGGTCAGAGCTCTAAATTAACTATATTAAAAACTAAACAGCAGTAGAATGGTAAGGGAGGAGAGGAGGGGTCAGGACTCTAAATTAACTCTATTAAAAACTAAACAGCAGTAGAATGGTAAGGGAGGAGAGGAGGGGTCAGGGCTCTAAATTAACTCTATTAAAAACTAAACAGCAGTAGAATGGTAAGGGAGGAGAGGAGGGGTCAGGGCTCTAAATTAACTATATTAAAAACTAAACAGCAGTAGAATGGTAAGGGAGGAACGGAGGGGTCAGGGCTCTAAATTAACTATATTAAAAACAAAACAGCTGTAGAATGGAAAGAGAAAAGAGGAGGGGTCAGGGCTCTAAATTAACTATATTAAAAACTAAACAGCAGTAGAATGGTAAGGGAGGAGAGGAGGGGTCAGGGCTCTAAATTAACTCTATTAAAAACAAAACAGCTGTAGAATGGAAAGAGAAAAGAGGAGGGGTCAGGGCTCTAAATTAACTATATTAAAAACTAAACAGCAGTAGAATGGTAAGGGAGGAGAGGAGGGGTCAGGGCTCTAAATTAACTCAATTAAAAACTAAACAGCAGTAGAATGGTAAGGAAGAGGAGAGGAGGGGTCAGGGATCTAAATTAACTGTATTAAAAACTAAACAGCAGTAGAATGGTAAGGGAGGAGAGGAGGGGTCAGGGCTCTAAATTAACTGTATTAAAAACTAAACAGCAGTAGAATGGTAAGGGAGGAACGGAGGGGTCAGGGCTCTAAATTAACTATATTATTAACTAAACAGCAGTAGAATGGTAAGGGAGGAACGGAGGGGTCAGGGCTCTAAATTAACTATATTATTAACTAAACAGCAGTAGAATGGTAAGGGAGGAACGGAGGGGTCAGGGCTCTAAATTAACTATATTAAAAACTAAACAGCAGTAGAATGGTAAGGGAGGAACGGAGGGGTCAGGGCTCTAAATTAACTATATTAAAAACAAAACAGCTGTATAATGGAAAGAGAAAATAGGAGGGGTCAGGGCTCTAAATTAACTATATTAAAAACTAAACAGCAGTAGAATGGTAAGGGAGGAGAGGAGGGGTCAGGGCTCTAAATTAACTCTATTAAAAACAAAACAGCTGTAGAATGGAAAGAGAAAAGAGGAGGGGTCAGGGCTCTAAATTAACTATATTAAAAACTAAACAGCAGTAGAATGGTAAGGGAGGAGAGGAGGGGTCAGGGCTCTAAATTAACTCTATTAAAAACTAAACAGCAGTAGAATGGTAAGGAAGAGGAGGAGAGGATGGGTCAGGGCTCTAAATTAACTATATTATTAACTAAACAGCAGTAGAATGGTAAGGGAGGAACGGAGGGGTCAGGGCTCTAAATTAACTATATTAAAAACTAAACAGCAGTAGAATGGTAAGGGAGGAACGGAGGGGTCAGGGCTCTAAATTAACTATATTAAAAACTAAACAGCAGTAGAATGGTAAGGGAGGAGAGGAGGGGTCAGGACTCTAAATTAACTATATTAAAAACTAAACAGCAGTAGAATGGTAAGGGAGGAGAGGAGGGGTCAGGGCTCTAAATTAACTATATTAAAAACTAAACAGCAGTAGAATGGTAAGGGAGGAACGGAGGGGTCAGGGCTCTAAATTAACTATATTAAAAACTAAACAGCAGTAGAATGGTAAGGGAGGAGAGGAGGGGTCAGAGCTCTAAATTAACTATATTAAAAACTAAACAGCAGTAGAATGGTAAGGGAGGAGAGGAGGGGTCAGAGCTCTAAATTAACTATATTAAAAACTAAACAGCAGTAGAATGGTAAGGGAGGAGAGGAGGGGTCAGGACTCTAAATTAACTATATTAAAAACTAAACAGCAGTAGAATGGTAAGGGAGGAGAGGAGGGGTCAGGGCTCTAAATTAACTCTATTAAAAACTAAACAGCAGTAGAATGGTAAGGGAGGAGAGGAGGGGTCAGGGCTCTAAATTAACTATATTAAAAACTAAACAGCAGTAGAATGGTAAGGGAGGAACGGAGGGGTCAGGGCTCTAAATTAACTATATTAAAAACAAAACAGCTGTAGAATGGAAAGAGAAAAGAGGAGGGGTCAGGGCTCTAAATTAACTATATTATTAACTAAACAGCAGTAGAATGGTAAGGGAGGAACGGAGGGGTCAGGGATCTAAATTAACTGTATTAAAAACTAAACAGCAGTAGAATGGTAAGGGAGGAGAGGAGGGGTCAGGGCTCTAAATTAACTCTATTAAAAACTAAACAGCAGTAGAATGGTAAGGAAAAGGAGAGGAGGGGTCAGGGATCTAAATTAACTGTATTAAAAACTAAACAGCAGTAGAATGGTAAGGGAGGAGAGGAGGGGTCAGGGCTCTAAATTAACTGTATTAAAAACTAAACAGCAGTAGAATGGTAAGGGAGGAACGGAGGGGTCAGGGCTCTAAATTAACTATATTAAAAACTAAACAGCAGTAGAATGGTAAGGGAGGAACGGAGGGGTCAGGGCTCTAAATTAACTATATTAAAAACTAAACAGCAGTAGAATGGTAAGGGAGGAACGGAGGGGTCAGGGCTCTAAATTAACTATATTAAAAACAAAACAGCTGTAGAATGGTAAGTGAGGAACGGAGGGGTCAGGACTCTAAATTAACTATATTAAAAACTAAACAGCAGTAGAATGGTAAGGGAGGAACGGAGGGGTCAGGGCTCTAAATTAACTATATTAAAAACTAAACAGCAGTAGAATGGAAGGGAGGAGAGGAGGGGTCAGGGCTCTAAATTAACTCTATTAAAAACTAAACAGCAGTAGAATGGTAAGGGAGGAGAGGAGGGGTCAGGACTCTAAATTAACTATATTATTAACTAAACAGCAGTAGAATGGTAAGGGAGGAACGGAGGGGTCAGGGCTCTAAATTAACTATATTAAAAACTAAACAGCAGTAGAATGGTAAGGGAGGAACGGAGGGGTCAAGACTCTAAATTAACTATATTAAAAACTAAACAGCAGTAGAATGGTAAGTGAGGAACGGAGGGGTCAGGGCTCTAAATTAACTATATTAAAAACTAAACAGCAGTAGAATGGTAAGGGAGGAGAGGAGGGGTCAGGGCTCTAAATTAACTATATTAAAAACTAAACAGCAGTAGAATGGTAAGGGAGGAGAGGAGGGGTCAGGGCTCTAAATTAACTATATTATTAACTAAACAGCAGTAGAATGGTAAGGGAGGAACGGAGGGGTCAGGGCTCTAAATTAACTATATTAAAAACTAAACAGCAGTAGAATGGTAAGGGAGGAGAGGAGGGGTCAGGGCTCTAAATTAACTATATTAAAAACTAAACAGCAGTAGAATGGTAAGGGAGGAGAGGAGGGGTCAGGGCTCTAAATTAACTATATTAAAAACTAAACAGCAGTAGAATGGTAAGGGAGGAACGGAGGGGTCAGGGCCCTAAATTAACTATATTAAAAACTAAACAGCAGTAGAATCGTAAGGGAGGAGAGGAGGGGTCAGGGCTCTAAATTAACTATATTAAAAACTAAACAGCAGTAGAATGGAAGGGAGGAGAGGAGGGGTCAGGGCTCTAAATTAACTCTATTAAAAACTAAACAGCAGTAGAATGGTAAGGGAGGAACGGAGGGGTCAGGGCTCTAAATTAACTCTATTAAAAACTAAACAGCAGTAGAATGGTAAGGGAGGAACGGAGGGGTCAGGGCTCTAAATTAACTATATTAAAAAACTAAACAGCAGTAGAATGGTAAGGGAGGAGAGGAGGGGTCAGGGCTCTAAATTAACTATATTAAAAACTAAACAGCAGTAAAATGGTAAGGGAGGAGAGGAGGGGTCAGAGCTCTAAATTAAATATATTATTAACTAAACAGCAGTAGAATGGTAAGGGAGGAGAGGAGGGGTCAGAGCTCTAAATTAACTATATTAAAAACTAAACAGCAGTAAAATGGTAAGGGAGGAGAGGAGGGGTCAGAGCTCTAAATTAAATATATTATTAACTAAACAGCAGTAGAATGGTAAGGGAGGAGAGGAGGGGTCAGAGCTCTAAATTAACTATATTAAAAACTAAACAGCAGTAGAATGGTAAGGGAGGAACGGAGGGGTCAGGGCTCTAAATTAACTATATTAAAAACTAAACAGCAGTAGAATGGTAAGGGAGGAGAGGAGGGGTCAGGGCTCTAAATTAACTCTATTAAAAACTAAACAGCAGTAGAATGGTAAGGGAGGAACGGAGGGGTCAGGGCTCTAAATTAACTCTATTAAAAACTAAATAGTAGTAGAATGGTAAGGGAGGAGAGGACAGGGCTCTAAATTAACTATATTATTAACTAAACAGCAGTAGAATGGTAAGGGAGGAGAGGACAGGGCTCTAAATTAACTATATTAAAAACTAAACAGCAGTAGAATGGTAAGGGAGGAACGGAGGGGTCAGGGCTCTAAATTAACTCTATTAAAAACTAAACAGCAGTAGAATGGTAAGGGAGGAACGGAGGGGTCAGGGCTCTAAATTAACTATTTAAAAAACTAAACAGCAGTAGAATGGTAAGGGAGGAGAGGAGGGGTCAGGGCTCTAAATTAAATATATTAAAAACTAAACAGCAGTAGAATGGTAAGGGAGGAACGGAGGGGTCAGGGCTCTAAATTAACTATATTAAAAACTAAACAGCAGTAGAATGGTAAGGGAGGAGAGGAGGGGTCAGGGCTTTAAATTAACTCTATTAAAAACTAAACAGCAGTAGAATGGTAAGGGAGGAGAGGAGGGGTCAGAGATCTAAATTAACTGTATTAAAAACTAAACAGCAGTAGAATGGTAAGGGAGGAGAGGAGGGGTCAGGGCTCTAAATTAACTGTATTAAAAACTAAACAGCAGTAGAATGGTAAGGGAGGAACGGAGGGGTCAGGGCTCTAAATTAACTATATTAAAAACTAAACAGCAGTAGAATGGTAAGGGAGGAACGGAGGGGTCAGGGCTCTAAATTAACTATATTAAAAACTAAACAGCAGTAGAATGGTAAGGGAGGAACGGAGGGGTCAGGGCTCTAAATTAACTATATTAAAAACAAAACAGCTGTAGAATGGTAAGTGAGGAACGGAGGGGTCAGGACTCTAAATTAACTATATTAAAAACTAAACAGCAGTAGAATGGTAAGGGAGGAACGGAGGGGTCAGGGCTCTAAATTAACTATATTAAAAACTAAACAGCAGTAGAATGGAAGGGAGGAGAGGAGGGGTCAGGGCTCTAAATTAACTCTATTAAAAACTAAACAGCAGTAGAATGGTAAGGGAGGAGAGGAGGGGTCAGGACTCTAAATTAACTATATTATTAACTAAACAGCAGTAGAATGGTAAGGGAGGAACGGAGGGGTCAGGGCTCTAAATTAACTATATTAAAAACTAAACAGCAGTAGAATGGTAAGGGAGGAACGGAGGGGTCAAGACTCTAAATTAACTATATTAAAAACTAAACAGCAGTAGAATGGTAAGTGAGGAACGGAGGGGTCAGGGCTCTAAATTAACTATATTAAAAACTAAACAGCAGTAGAATGGTAAGGGAGGAGAGGAGGGGTCAGGGCTCTAAATTAACTATATTAAAAACTAAACAGCAGTAGAATGGTAAGAGAGGAGGGGTCAGGGCTCTAAATTAACTATATTAAAAACTAAACAGCAGTAGAATGGTAAGGGAGGAGAGGAGGGGTCAGGGCTCTAAATTAACTATATTATTAACTAAACAGCAGTAGAATGGTAAGGGAGGAACGGAGGGGTCAGGGCTCTAAATTAACTATATTAAAAACTAAACAGCAGTAGAATGGTAAGGGAGGAGAGGAGGGGTCAGGGCTCTAAATTAACTATATTAAAAACTAAACAGCAGTAGAATGGTAAGGGAGGAGAGGAGGGGTCAGGGCTCTAAATTAACTATATTAAAAACTAAACAGCAGTAGAATGGTAAGGGAGGAGAGGAGGGGTCAGGGCTCTAAATTAACTATATTAAAAACTAAACAGCAGTAGAATGGTAAGGGAGGAACGGAGGGGTCAGGGCCCTAAATTAACTATATTAAAAACTAAACAGCAGTAGAATCGTAAGGGAGGAGAGGAGGGGTCAGGGCTCTAAATTAACTATATTAAAAACTAAACAGCAGTAGAATGGAAGGGAGGAGAGGAGGGGTCAGGGCTCTAAATTAACTCTATTAAAAACTAAACAGCAGTAGAATGGTAAGGGAGGAACGGAGGGGTCAGGGCTCTAAATTAACTCTATTAAAAACTAAACAGCAGTAGAATGGTAAGGGAGGAACGGAGGGGTCAGGGCTCTAAATTAACTATATTAAAAAACTAAAAAGCAGTAGAATGGTAAGGGAGGAGAGGAGGGGTCAGGGCTCTAAATTAACTATATTAAAAACTAAACAGCAGTAAAATGGTAAGGGAGGAGAGGAGGGGTCAGAGCTCTAAATTAAATATATTATTAACTAAACAGCAGTAGAATGGTAAGGGAGGAGAGGAGGGGTCAGAGCTCTAAATTAACTATATTAAAAACTAAACAGCAGTAAAATGGTAAGGGAGGAGAGGAGGGGTCAGAGCTCTAAATTAAATATATTATTAACTAAACAGCAGTAGAATGGTAAGGGAGGAGAGGAGGGGTCAGAGCTCTAAATTAACTATATTAAAAACTAAACAGCAGTAGAATGGTAAGGGAGGAACGGAGGGGTCAGGGCTCTAAATTAACTATATTAAAAACTAAACAGCAGTAGAATGGTAAGGGAGGAGAGGAGGGGTCAGGGCTCTAAATTAACTCTATTAAAAACTAAACAGCAGTAGAATGGTAAGGGAGGAACGGAGGGGTCAGGGCTCTAAATTAACTCTATTAAAAACTAAATAGTAGTAGAATGGTAAGGGAGGAGAGGACAGGGCTCTAAATTAACTATATTATTAACTAAACAGCAGTAGAATGGTAAGGGAGGAGAGGACAGGGCTCTAAATTAACTATATTAAAAACTAAACAGCAGTAGAATGGTAAGGGAGGAACGGAGGGGTCAGGGCTCTAAATTAACTCTATTAAAAACTAAACAGCAGTAGAATGGTAAGGGAGGAACGGAGGGGTCAGGGCTCTAAATTAACTATTTAAAAAACTAAACAGCAGTAGAATGGTAAGGGAGGAGAGGAGGGGTCAGGGCTCTAAATTAAATATATTAAAAACTAAACAGCAGTAGAATGGTAAGGGAGGAACGGAGGGGTCAGGGCTCTAAATTAACTATATTAAAAACTAAACAGCAGTAGAATGGTAAGGGAGGAGAGGAGGGGTCAGGGCTCTAAATTAACTCTATTAAAAACTAAACAGCAGTAGAATGGTAAGGGAGGAGAGGAGGGGTCAGGGCTCTAAATTAACTATATTAAAAACTAAACAGCAGTAGAATGGTAAGGGAGGAGAGGAGGGGTCAGGGCTCTAAATTAACTATATTATTAACTAAACAGCAGTAGAATGGTAAGGGAGGAACGGAGGGGTCAGGGCTCTAAATTAACTATATTAAAAACTAAACAGCAGTAGAATGGTAAGGGAGGAGAGGAGGGGTCAGGGCTCTAAATTAACTATATTAAAAACTAAACAGCAGTAGAATGGTAAGGGAGGAGAGGAGGGGTCAGGGCTCTAAATTAACTATATTAAAAACTAAACAGCAGTAGAATGGTAAGGGAGGAACGGAGGGGTCAGGGCTCTAAATTAACTATAGTAAAAACTAAACAGCAGTAGAATCGTAAGGGAGGAGAGGAGGGGTCAGGGCTCTAAATTAACTATATTAAAAACTAAACAGCAGTAGAATGGAAGGGAGGAGAGGAGGGGTCAGGGCTCTAAATTAACTATATTAAAAACTAAACAGCAGTAGAATGGAAGGGAGGAGAGGAGGGGTCAGGGCTCTAAATTAACTCTATTAAAAACTAAACAGCAGTAGAATGGTAAGGGAGGAACGGAGGGGTCAGGGCTCTAAATTAACTCTATTAAAAACTAAACAGCAGTAGAATGGTAAGGGAGGAACGGAGGGGTCAGGGCTCTAAATTAACTATATTAAAAAACTAAACAGCAGTAGAATGGTAAGGGAGGAGAGGAGGGGTCAGGGCTCTAAATTAACTATATTAAAAACTAAACAGCAGTAAAATGGTAAGGGAGGAGAGGAGGGGTCAGAGCTCTAAATTAAATATATTATTAACTAAACAGCAGTAGAATGGTAAGGGAGGAGAGGAGGGGTCAGAGCTCTAAATTAACTATATTAAAAACTAAACAGCAGTAAAATGGTAAGGGATGAGAGGAGGGGTCAGATCTCTAAATTAAATATATTATTAACTAAACAGCAGTAGAATGGTAAGGGAGGAGAGGAGGGGTCAGAGCTCTAAATTAACTATATTAAAAACTAAACAGCAGTAGAATGGTAAGGGAGGAACGGAGGGGTCAGGGCTCTAAATTAACTATATTAAAAACTAAACAGCAGTAGAATGGTAAGGGAGGAGAGGAGGGGTCAGGGCTCTAAATTAACTCTATTAAAAACTAAACAGCAGTAGAATGGTAAGGGAGGAACGGAGGGGTCAGGGCTCTAAATTAACTCTATTAAAAACTAAATAGTAGTAGAATGGTAAGGGAGGAGAGGACAGGGCTCTAAATTAACTATATTATTAACTAAACAGCAGTAGAATGGTAAGGGAGGAGAGGAGGGGTCAGGGCTCTAAATTAACTATATTAAAAACTAAACAGCAGTAGAATGGTAAGGGAGGAACGGAGGGTTCAGGGCTCTAAATTAACTATATTAAAAACTAAACAGCAGTAGAATGGTAAGGGAGGAGAGGAGGGGTCAGGGCTCTAAATTAACTATATTAAAAACTAAACAGCAGTAGAATGGACAGAGAAAAGAGGAGGAGTCAGGGCTCTAAATTAACTATATTAAAAACTAAACAGCAGTAGAATGGTAAGGGAGGAGAGGAGAGGGCTCTAAATTAACTATATTAAAAACTGAACAGCAGTAGAATGGTAAGGGAGGAACGGAGGGGTCAGGGCTCTAAATTGACTATTTAAAAAACTAAACAGCAGTAGAATGGTAAGGGAGGAGAGGAGGGGTCAGGGCTCTAAATTAAAAATATTAAAAACTAAACAGCAGTAGAATGGTAAGGGAGGAATGGAGGGGTCAGGGCTCTAAATTAACTATATTAAAAACTAAACAGCAGTAGAATGGTAAGGGAGGAGAGGAGGGGTCAGGGCTCTAAATTAACTATATTAAAAACTAAACAGCAGTAGAATGGTAAGGGAGGAGAGGAGGGGTCAGGGCTCTAAATTAACTATATTAAAAACTAAACAGCAGTAGAATGGTAAGGGAGGAGAGGAGGGGTCAGGGCTCTAAATTAACTATATTATTAACTAAACAGCAGTAGAATGGTAAGGGAGGAACGGAGGGGTCAGGGCTCTAAATTAACTATATTAAAAACTAAACAGCAGTAGAATGGTAAGGGAGGAGAGGAGGGGTCAGGGCTCTAAATTAACTATATTAAAAACTAAACAGCAGTAGAATGGTAAGGGAGGAGAGGAGGGGTCAGGGCTCTAAATTAACTATATTAAAAACTAAACAGCAGTAGAATGGTAAGGGAGGAACGGAGGGGTCAGGGCTCTAAATTAACTATATTAAAAACTAAACAGCAGTAGAATCGTAAGGGAGGAGAGGAGGGGTCAGGGCTCTAAATTAACTATATTAAAAACTAAACAGCAGTAGAATGGAAGGGAGGAGAGGAGGGGTCAGGGCTCTAAATTAACTCTATTAAAAACTAAACAGCAGTAGAATGGTAAGGGAGGAACGGAGGGGTCAGGGCTCTAAATTAACTATATTAAAAACTAAACAGCAGTAGAATGGTAAGGGAGGAACGGAGGGGTCAGGGCTCTAAATTAACTATATTAAAAAACTAAACAGCAGTAGAATGGTAAGGGAGGAGAGGAGGGGTCAGGGCTCTAAATTAACTATATTAAAAACTAAACAGCAGTAAAATGGTAAGGGAGGAGAGGAGGGGTCAGAGCTCTAAATTAAATATATTATTAACTAAACAGCAGTAGAATAGTAAGGGAGGAGAGGAGGGGTCAGAGCTCTAAATTAACTATATTAAAAACTAAACAGCAGTAAAATGGTAAGGGAGGAGAGGAGGGGTCAGAGCTCTAAATTAAATATATTATTAACTAAACAGCAGTAGAATGGTAAGGGAGGAGAGGAGGGGTCAGAGCTCTAAATTAACTATATTAAAAACTAAACAGCAGTAGAATGGTAAGGGAGGAGAGGAGGGGTCAGGGCTCTAAATTAACTCTATTAAAAACTAAATAGTAGTAGAATGGTAAGGGAGGAGAGGACAGGGCTCTAAATTAACTATATTATTAACTAAACAGCAGTAGAATGGTAAGGGAGGAGAGGAGGGGTCAGGGCTCTAAATTAACTATATTAAAAACTAAACAGCAGTAGAATGGTAAGGGAGGAACGGAGGGTTCAGGGCTCTAAATTAACTATATTAAAAACTAAACAGCAGTAGAATGGTAAGGGAGGAGAGGAGGGGTCAGGGCTCTAAATTAACTATATTAAAAACTAAACAGCAGTAGAATGGACAGAGAAAAGAGGAGGGGTCAGGGCTCTAAATTAACTATATTAAAAACTAAACAGCAGTAGAATGGTAAGGGAGGAGAGGACAGGGCTCTAAATTAACTATATTAAAAACTAAACAGCAGTAGAATGGTAAGGGAGGAACGGAGGGGTCAGGGCTCTAAATTAACTCTATTAAAAACTAAACAGCAGTAGAATGGTAAGGGAGGAACGGAGGGGTCAGGGCTCTAAATTAACTATTTTAAAAACTAAACAGCAGTAGAATGGTAAGGGAGGAGAGGAGGGATCAGGGCTCTAAATTAACTCTATTAAAAACTAAACAGCGGTAGAATGGTAAGGGAGGAGAGGAGGGGTCAGGACTCTAAATTAACTATATTAAAAACTAAACAGCAGTAGAATGGTAAGGGAGGAGAGGTCAGGGCTCTAAATTAACTATATTAAAAACTAAACAGCAGTAGAATGGTAAGGAAGAGGAGAGGAGGGGTCAGGGCTCTAAATTAACTATATTAAAAACTAAACAGCAGTAGAATGGTAAGGGAGGAGAGGAGGGGTCAGGACTCTAAATTAACTATATTAAAAACTAAACAGCAGTAGAATGGTAAGAGAGGAGAGGAGGGGTCAGGGCTCTAAATTAACTATATTATTAACTAAACAGCAGTAGAATGGTAAGGGAGGAACGGAGGGTCAGGGCTCTAAATTAACTATATTAAAAACTAAACAGCAGTAGAATGGTAAGGGAGGAGAGGAGGGGTCAGGACTCTAAATTAACTATATTAAAAACTAAACAGCAGTAGAATGGTAAGGGAGGAGAGGAGGGGTCAGGTCTCTAAATTAACTCTATTAAAAACTAAACAGCAGTAGAATGGTAAGGGAGGAGAGGAGGGGTCAGGGCTCTAAATTAACTACATTAAAAACTAAACAGCAGTAGAATGGTAAGGGAGGAGAGGAGGGGTCAGGGCTCTAAATTAACTATATTAAAAACTAAACAGCAGTAGAATGGTAAGGGAGGAACGGAGGGGTCAGGGCTCTAAATTATCTTTAAGTAAAACTAAACAGCAGTAGAATGGTAAGAGAGGAGAGGAGGGGTCAGGGCTCTAAATTAACTGTATTAAAAACTAAACAGCAGTAGAATGGTAAGGGAGGAGAGGAGGGGTCAGGGCTCTAAATTAACTATATTAAAAACTAAACAGCAGTAGAATGGTAAGGGAGGAGAGGAGGAGTCAGGGCTCTAAATTAAATATATTAAAAACTAAACAGCAGTAGAATGGTAAGGGAGGAACGGAGGGGTCAGGGCTCTAAATTAACTGTATTAAAAACTAAACAGCAGTAGAATGGTAAGGGAGTAACGGAGGGGTCAGGGCTCTAAATTAACTATATTAAAAACTAAACAGCAGTAGAATGGTAAGGGAGGAGAGGAGGGGTCAGGGCTATAAATTAACTATATTAAAAACTAAACAGCAGTAAAATGGTAAGGGAGGAGAGGAGGGGTCAGGGCTCTAAATTAACTCTATTAAAAACTAAATAGTAGTAGAATGGTAAGGGAGGAGAGGACAGGGCTCTAAATTAACTATATTATTAACTAAACAGCAGTAGAATGGTAAGGGAGGAGAGGAGGGGTCAGGGCTCTAAATTAACTATATTAAAAACTAAACAGCAGTAGAATGGTAAGGGAGGAACGGAGGGTTCAGGGCTCTAAATTAACTATATTAAAAACTAAACAGCAGTAGAATGGTAAGGGAGGAGAGGAGGGGTCAGGGCTCTAAATTAACTATATTAAAAACTAAACAGCAGTAGAATGGACAGAGAAAAGAGGAGGGGTCAGGGCTCTAAATTAACTATATTAAAAACTAAACAGCAGTAGAATGGTAAGGGAGGAGAGGACAGGGCTCTAAATTAACTATATTAAAAACTAAACAGCAGTAGAATGGTAAGGGAGGAACGGAGGGGTCAGGGCTCTAAATTAACTCTATTAAAAACTAAACAGCAGTAGAATGGTAAGGGAGGAACGGAGGGGTCAGGGCTCTAAATTAACTATTTAAAAAACTAAACAGCAGTAGAATGGTAAGGGAGGAGAGGAGGGGTCAGGGCTCTAAATTAAATATATTAAAAACTAAACAGCAGTAGAATGGTAAGGGAGGAACGGAGGGGTCAGGGCTCTAAATTAACTATATTAAAAACTAAACAGCAGTAGAATGGTAAGGGAGGAGAGGAGGGGTCAGGGCTCTAAATTAACTATATTAAAAACTAAACAGCAGTAGAATGGTAAGGGAGGAGAGGAGGGGTCAGGGCTCTAAATTAACTATATTAAAAACTAAACAGCAGTAGAATGGTAAGGGAGGAGAGGAGGGGTCAGGGCTCTAAATTAACTATGTTATTAACTAAACAGCAGTAGAATGGTAAGGGAGGAACGGAGGGGTCAGGGCTCTAAATTAACTATATTAAAAACTAAACAGCAGTAGAATGGTAAGGGAGGAGAGGACAGGGCTCTAAATTAACTATATTAAAAACTAAACAGCAGTAGAATGGTAAGGGAGGAACGGAGGGGTCAGGGCTCTAAATTAACTATATTAAAAACTAAACAGCAGTAGAATGGTAAGGGAGGAGAGGAGGGGTCAGGGCTCTAAATTAACTATATTAAAAACTAAACAGCAGTAAAATGGTAAGGGAGGAGAGGAGGGGTCAGGGCTCTAAATTAACTCTATTAAAAACTAAATAGTAGTAGAATGGTAAGGGAGGAGAGGACAGGGCTCTAAATTAACTATATTATTAACTAAACAGCAGTAGAATGGTAAGGGAGGAGAGGAGGGGTCAGGGCTCTAAATTAACTATATTAAAAACTAAACAGCAGTAGAATGTTAAGGGAGGAACGGAGGGTTCAGGGCTCTAAATTAACTATATTAAAAACTAAACAGCAGTAGAATGGTAAGGGAGGAGAGGAGGGATCAGGGCTCTAAATTAACTATATTAAAAACTAAACAGCAGTAGAATGGTAAGGGAGGAGAGGAGGGGTCAGGGCTCTAAATTAACTCTATTAAAAACTAAACAGCAGTAGAATGGTAAGGGAGGAACGGAGGGGTCAGGGCTCTAAATTAACTATATTAAAAAACTAAACAGCAGTAGAATGGTAAGGGAGGAGAGGAGGGGTCAGGGCTCTAAATTAACTATATTAAAAACTAAACAGCAGTAAAATGGTAAGGGAGGAGAGGAGGGGTCAGAGCTCTAAATTAAATATATTATTAACTAAACAGCAGTAGAATAGTAAGGGAGGAGAGGAGGGGTCAGAGCTCTAAATTAACTATATTAAAAACTAAACAGCAGTAAAATGGTAAGGGAGGAGAGGAGGGGTCAGAGCTCTAAATTAAATATATTATTAACTAAACAGCAGTAGAATGGTAAGGGAGGAGAGGAGGGGTCAGAGCTCTAAATTAACTATATTAAAAACTAAACAGCAGTAGAATGGTAAGGGAGGAACGGAGGGGTCAGGGCTCTAAATTAACTATATTAAAAACTAAACAGCAGTAGAATGGTAAGGGAGGAGAGGAGGGGTCAGGGCTCTAAATTAACTCTATTAAAAACTAAATAGTAGTAGAATGGTAAGGGAGGAGAGGACAGGGCTCTAAATTAACTATATTATTAACTAAACAGCAGTAGAATGGTAAGGGAGGAGAGGAGGGGTCAGGGCTCTAAATTAACTATATTAAAAACTAAACAGCAGTAGAATGGTAAGGGAGGAACGGAGGGTTCAGGGCTCTAAATTAACTATATTAAAAACTAAACAGCAGTAGAATGGTAAGGGAGGAGAGGAGGGGTCAGGGCTCTAAATTAACTATATTAAAAACTAAACAGCAGTAGAATGGACAGAGAAAAGAGGAGGGGTCAGGGCTCTAAATTAACTATATTAAAAACTAAACAGCAGTAGAATGGTAAGGGAGGAGAGGACAGGGCTCTAAATTAACTATATTAAAAACTAAACAGCAGTAGAATGGTAAGGGAGGAACGGAGGGGTCAGGGCTCTAAATTAACTCTATTAAAAACTAAACAGCAGTAGAATGGTAAGGGAGGAACGGAGGGGTCAGGGCTCTAAATTAACTATTTTAAAAACTAAACAGCAGTAGAATGGTAAGGGAGGAGAGGAGGGATCAGGGCTCTAAATTAACTCTATTAAAAACTAAACAGCAGTAGAATGGTAAGGGAGGAGAGGAGGGGTCAGGACTCTAAATTAACTATATTAAAAACTAAACAGCAGTAGAATGGTAAGGGAGGAGAGGTCAGGGCTCTAAATTAACTATATTAAAAACTAAACAGCAGTAGAATGGTAAGGAAGAGGAGAGGAGGGGTCAGGGCTCTAAATTAACTATATTAAAAACTAAACAGCAGTAGAATGGTAAGGGAGGAGAGGAGGGGTCAGGACTCTAAATTAACTATATTAAAAACTAAACAGCAGTAGAATGGTAAGAGAGGAGAGGAGGGGTCAGGGCTCTAAATTAACTATATTATTAACTAAACAGCAGTAGAATGGTAAGGGAGGAACGGAGGGTCAGGGCTCTAAATTAACTATATTAAAAACTAAACAGCAGTAGAATGGTAAGGGAGGAGAGGAGGGGTCAGGACTCTAAATTAACTATATTAAAAACTAAACAGCAGTAGAATGGTAAGGGAGGAGAGGAGGGGTCAGGTCTCTAAATTAACTCTATTAAAAACTAAACAGCAGTAGAATGGTAAGGGAGGAGAGGAGGGGTCAGGGCTCTAAATTAACTACATTAAAAACTAAACAGCAGTAGAATGGTAAGGGAGGAGAGGAGGGGTCAGGGCTCTAAATTAACTATATTAAAAACTAAACAGCAGTAGAATGGTAAGGGAGGAACGGAGGGGTCAGGGCTCTAAATTATCTTTAAGTAAAACTAAACAGCAGTAGAATGGTAAGAGAGGAGAGGAGGGGTCAGGGCTCTAAATTAACTGTATTAAAAACTAAACAGCAGTAGAATGGTAAGGGAGGAGAGGAGGGGTCAGGGCTCTAAATTAACTATATTAAAAACTAAACAGCAGTAGAATGGTAAGGGAGGAGAGGAGGAGTCAGGGCTCTAAATTAAATATATTAAAAACTAAACAGCAGTAGAATGGTAAGGGAGGAACGGAGGGGTCAGGGCTCTAAATTAACTGTATTAAAAACTAAACAGCAGTAGAATGGTAAGGGAGTAACGGAGGGGTCAGGGCTCTAAATTAACTATATTAAAAACTAAACAGCAGTAGAATGGTAAGGGAGGAGAGGAGGGGTCAGGGCTCTAAATTAACTATATTAAAAACTAAACAGCAGTAAAATGGTAAGGGAGGAGAGGAGGGGTCAGGGCTCTAAATTAACTCTATTAAAAACTAAATAGTAGTAGAATGGTAAGGGAGGAGAGGACAGGGCTCTAAATTAACTATATTATTAACTAAACAGCAGTAGAATGGTAAGGGAGGAGAGGAGGGGTCAGGGCTCTAAATTAACTATATTAAAAACTAAACAGCAGTAGAATGGTAAGGGAGGAACGGAGGGTTCAGGGCTCTAAATTAACTATATTAAAAACTAAACAGCAGTAGAATGGTAAGGGAGGAGAGGAGGGGTCAGGGCTCTAAATTAACTATATTAAAAACTAAACAGCAGTAGAATGGACAGAGAAAAGAGGAGGGGTCAGGGCTCTAAATTAACTATATTAAAAACTAAACAGCAGTAGAATGGTAAGGGAGGAGAGGACAGGGCTCTAAATTAACTATATTAAAAACTAAACAGCAGTAGAATGGTAAGGGAGGAACGGAGGGGTCAGGGCTCTAAATTAACTCTATTAAAAACTAAACAGCAGTAGAATGGTAAGGGAGGAACGGAGGGGTCAGGGCTCTAAATTAACTATTTAAAAAACTAAACAGCAGTAGAATGGTAAGGGAGGAGAGGAGGGGTCAGGGCTCTAAATTAAATATATTAAAAACTAAACAGCAGTAGAATGGTAAGGGAGGAACGGAGGGGTCAGGGCTCTAAATTAACTATATTAAAAACTAAACAGCAGTAGAATGGTAAGGGAGGAGAGGAGGGGTCAGGGCTCTAAATTAACTATATTAAAAACTAAACAGCAGTAGAATGGTAAGGGAGGAGAGGAGGGGTCAGGGCTCTAAATTAACTATATTAAAAACTAAACAGCAGTAGAATGGTAAGGGAGGAGAGGAGGGGTCAGGGCTCTAAATTAACTATGTTATTAACTAAACAGCAGTAGAATGGTAAGGGAGGAACGGAGGGGTCAGGGCTCTAAATTAACTATATTAAAAACTAAACAGCAGTAGAATGGTAAGGGAGGAGAGGACAGGGCTCTAAATTAACTATATTAAAAACTAAACAGCAGTAGAATGGTAAGGGAGGAACGGAGGGGTCAGGGCTCTAAATTAACTCTATTAAAAACTAAACAGCAGTAGAATGGTAAGGGAGGAACGGAGGGGTCAGGGCTCTAAATTAACTATTTAAAAAACTAAACAGCAGTAGAATGGTAAGGGAGGAGAGGAGGGGTCAGGGCTCTAAATTAAATATATTAAAAACTAAACAGCAGTAGATTGGTAAGGGAGGAACGGAGGGGTCAGGGCTCTAAATTAACTATATTAAAAACTAAACAGCAGTAGAATGGTAAGGGAGGAGAGGAGGGGTCAGGGCTCTAAATTAACTCTATTAAAAACTAAACAGCAGTAGAATGGTAAGGGAGGAGAGGAGGGGTCAGGGCTCTAAATTAACTATATTAAAAACTAAACAGCAGTAGAATGGTAAGGGAGGAGAGGAGGGGTCAGGGCTCTAAATTAACTATATTATTAACTAAACAGCAGTAGAATGGTAAGGGAGGAACGGAGGGGTCAGGGCTCTAAATTAACTATATTAAAAACTAAACAGCAGTAGAATGGTAAGGGAGGAGAGGAGGGGTCAGGGCTCTAAATTAACTATATTAAAAACTAAACAGCAGTAGAATGGTAAGGGAGGAGAGGAGGGGTCAGGGCTCTAAATTAACTATATTAAAAACTAAACAGCAGTAGAATGGTAAGGGAGGAACGGAGGGGTCAGGGCTCTAAATTAACTATATTAAAAACTAAACAGCAGTAGAATCGTAAGGGAGGAGAGGAGGGGTCAGGGCTCTAAATTAACTATATTAAAAACTAAACAGCAGTAGAATGGAAGGGAGGAGAGGAGGGGTCAGGGCTCTAAATTAACTATATTAAAAACTAAACAGCAGTAGAATGGAAGGGAGGAGAGGAGGGGTCAGGGCTCTAAATTAACTCTATTAAAAACTAAACAGCAGTAGAATGGTAAGGGAGGAACGGAGGGGTCAGGGCTCTAAATTAACTCTATTAAAAACTAAACAGCAGTAGAATGGTAAGGGAGGAACGGAGGGGTCAGGGCTCTAAATTAACTATATTAAAAAACTAAACAGCAGTAGAATGGTAAGGGAGGAGAGGAGGGGTCAGGGCTCTAAATTAACTATATTAAAAACTAAACAGCAGTAAAATGGTAAGGGAGGAGAGGAGGGGTCAGAGCTCTAAATTAAATATATTATTAACTAAACAGCAGTAGAATGGTAAGGGAGGAGAGGAGGGGTCAGAGCTCTAAATTAACTATATTAAAAACTAAACAGCAGTAAAATGGTAAGGGATGAGAGGAGGGGTCAGATCTCTAAATTAAATATATTATTAACTAAACAGCAGTAGAATGGTAAGGGAGGAGAGGAGGGGTCAGAGCTCTAAATTAACTATATTAAAAACTAAACAGCAGTAGAATGGTAAGGGAGGAACGGAGGGGTCAGGGCTCTAAATTAACTATATTAAAAACTAAACAGCAGTAGAATGGTAAGGGAGGAGAGGAGGGGTCAGGGCTCTAAATTAACTCTATTAAAAACTAAACAGCAGTAGAATGGTAAGGGAGGAACGGAGGGGTCAGGGCTCTAAATTAACTCTATTAAAAACTAAATAGTAGTAGAATGGTAAGGGAGGAGAGGACAGGGCTCTAAATTAACTATATTATTAACTAAACAGCAGTAGAATGGTAAGGGAGGAGAGGATGGGTCAGGGCTCTAAATTAACTATATTAAAAACTAAACAGCAGTAGAATGGTAAGGGAGGAACGGAGGGTTCAGGGCTCTAAATTAACTATATTAAAAACTAAACAGCAGTAGAATGGTAAGGGAGGAGAGGAGGGGTCAGGGCTCTAAATTAACTATATTAAAAACTAAACAGCAGTAGAATGGACAGAGAAAAGAGGAGGGGTCAGGGCTCTAAATTAACTATATTAAAAACTAAACAGCAGTAGAATGGTAAGGGAGGAGAGGAGAGGGCTCTAAATTAACTATATTAAAAACTAAACAGCAGTAGAATGGTAAGGGAGGAACGGAGGGGTCAGGGCTCTAAATTAACTATTTTAAAAACTAAACAGCAGTAGAATGGTAAGGGAGGAGAGGAGGGGTCAGGGCTCTAAATTAAAAATATTAAAAACTAAACAGCAGTAGAATGGTAAGGGAGGAATGGAGGGGTCAGGGCTCTAAATTAACTATATTAAAAACTAAACAGCAGTAGAATGGTAAGGGAGGAGAGGAGGGGTCAGGGCTCTAAATTAACTATATTAAAAACTAAACAGCAGTAGAATGGTAAGGGAGGAGAGGAGGGGTCAGGGCTCTAAATTAACTATATTAAAAACTAAACAGCAGTAGAATGGTAAGGGAGGAGAGGAGGGGTCAGGGCTCTAAATTAACTATATTATTAACTAAACAGCAGTAGAATGGTAAGGGAGGAACGGAGGGGTCAGGGCTCTAAATTAACTATATTAAAAACTAAACAGCAGTAGAATGGTAAGGGAGGAGAGGAGGGGTCAGGGCTCTAAATTAACTATATTTTAAAACTAAACAGCAGTAGAATGGTAAGGGAGGAGAGGAGGGGTCAGGGCTCTAAATTAACTATATTAAAAACTAAACAGCAGTAGAATGGTAAGGGAGGAACGGAGGGGTCAGGGCTCTAAATTAACTATATTAAAAACTAAACAGCAGTAGAATCGTAAGGGAGGAGAGGAGGGGTCAGGGCTCTAAATTAACTATATTAAAAACTAAACAGCAGTAGAATGGAAGGGAGGAGAGGAGGGGTCAGGGCTCTAAATTAACTCTATTAAAAACTAAACAGCAGTAGAATGGTAAGGGAGGAACGGAGGGGTCAGGGCTCTAAATTAACTCTATTAAAAACTAAACAGCAGTAGAATGGTAAGGGAGGAACGGAGGGGTCAGGGCTCTAAATTAACTATATTAAAAAACTAAACAGCAGTAGAATGGTAAGGGAGGAGAGGAGGGGTCAGGGCTCTAAATTAACTATATTAAAAACTAAACAGCAGTAAAATGGTAAGGGAGGAGAGGAGGGGTCAGAGCTCTAAATTAAATATATTATTAACTAAACAGCAGTAGAATAGTAAGGGAGGAGAGGAGGGGTCAGAGCTCTAAATTAACTATATTAAAAACTAAACAGCAGTAAAATGGTAAGGGAGGAGAGGAGGGGTCAGAGCTCTAAATTAAATATATTATTAACTAACAGCAGTAGAATGGTAAGGGAGGAGAGGAGGGGTCAGAGCTCTAAATTAACTATATTAAAAACTAAACAGCAGTAGAATGGTAAGGGAGGAACGGAGGGGTCAGGGCTCTAAATTAACTATATTAAAAACTAAACAGCAGTAGAATGGTAAGGGAGGAGAGGAGGGGTCAGGGCTCTAAATTAACTCTATTAAAAACTAAATAGTAGTAGAATGGTAAGGGAGGAGAGGACAGGGCTCTAAATTAACTATATTATTAACTAAACAGCAGTAGAATGGTAAGGGAGGAGAGGAGGGGTCAGGGCTCTAAATTAACTATATTAAAAACTAAACAGCAGTAGAATGGTAAGGGAGGAACGGAGGGTTCAGGGCTCTAAATTAACTATATTAAAAACTAAACAGCAGTAGAATGGTAAGGGAGGAGAGGAGGGGTCAGGGCTCTAAATTAACTATATTAAAAACTAAACAGCAGTAGAATGGACAGAGAAAAGAGGAGTGGTCAGGGCTCTAAATTAACTATATTAAAAACTAAACAGCAGTAGAATGGTAAGGGAGGAGAGGACAGGGCTCTAAATTAACTATATTAAAAACTAAACAGCAGTAGAATGGTAAGGGAGGAACGGAGGGGTCAGGGCTCTAAATTAACTCTATTAAAAACTAAACAGCAGTAGAATGGTAAGGGAGGAACGGAGGGGTCAGGGCTCTAAATTAACTATTTTAAAAACTAAACAGCAGTAGAATGGTAAGGGAGGAGAGGAGGGATCAGGGCTCTAAATTAACTCTATTAAAAACTAAACAGCAGTAGAATGGTAAGGGAGGAGAGGAGGGGTCAGGACTCTAAATTAACTATATTAAAAACTAAACAGCAGTAGAATGGTAAGGGAGGAGAGGTCAGGGCTCTAAATTAACTATATTAAAAACTAAACAGCAGTAGAATGGTAAGGAAGAGGAGAGGAGGGGTCAGGGCTCTAAATTAACTATATTAAAAACTAAACAGCAGTAGAATGGTAAGGGAGGAGAGGAGGGGTCAGGACTCTAAATTAACTATATTAAAAACTAAACAGCAGTAGAATGGTAAGAGAGGAGAGGAGGGGTCAGGGCTCTAAATTAACTATATTATTAACTAAACAGCAGTAGAATGGTAAGGGAGGAACGGAGGGTCAGGGCTCTAAATTAACTATATTAAAAACTAAACAGCAGTAGAATGGTAAGGGAGGAGAGGAGGGGTCAGGACTCTAAATTAACTATATTAAAAACTAAACAGCAGTAGAATGGTAAGGGAGGAGAGGAGGGGTCAGGTCTCTAAATTAACTCTATTAAAAACTAAACAGCAGTAGAATGGTAAGGGAGGAGAGGAGGGGTCAGGGCTCTAAATTAACTACATTAAAAACTAAACAGCAGTAGAATGGTAAGGGAGGAGAGGAGGGGTCAGGGCTCTAAATTAACTATATTAAAAACTAAACAGCAGTAGAATGGTAAGGGAGGAACGGAGGGGTCAGGGCTCTAAATTATCTTTAAGTAAAACTAAACAGCAGTAGAATGGTAAGAGAGGAGAGGAGGGGTCAGGGCTCTAAATTAACTGTATTAAAAACTAAACAGCAGTAGAATGGTAAGGGAGGAGAGGAGGGGTCAGGGCTCTACATTAACTATATTAAAAACTAAACAGCAGTAGAATGGTAAGGGAGGAGAGGAGGAGTCAGGGCTCTAAATTAAATATATTAAAAACTAAACAGCAGTAGAATGGTAAGGGAGGAACGGAGGGGTCAGGGCTCTAAATTAACTGTATTAAAAACTAAACAGCAGTAGAATGGTAAGGGAGTAACGGAGGGGTCAGGGCTCTAAATTAACTATATTAAAAACTAAACAGCAGTAGAATGGTAAGGGAGGAGAGGAGGGGTCAGGGCTCTAAATTAACTATATTAAAAACTAAACAGCAGTAAAATGGTAAGGGAGGAGAGGAGGGGTCAGGGCTCTAAATTAAATATATTATTAACTAAACAGCAGTAGAATGGTAAGGGAGGAGAGGAGGGGTCAGAGCTCTAAATTAACTATATTAAAAACTAAACAGCAGTAGAATGGTAAGAGAGGAGAGGAGGGGTCAGGGCTCTAAATTAACTCTATTAAAAACTAAACAGCAGTAGAATGGTAAGGGAGGAACGGAGGGGTCAGGGCTCTAAATTAACTCTATTAAAAACTAAACAGCAGTAGAATGGTAAGGGAGGAGAGGAGGGGTCAGGGCTCTAAATTAACTCTATTAAAAACTAAACAGCAGTAGAATGGTAAGGGAGGAACGGAGGGGTCAGGGCTCTAAATTAACTCTATTAAAAACTAAATAGTAGTAGAATGGTAAGGGAGGAGAGGACAGGGCTCTAAATTAACTATATTATTAACTAAACAGCAGTAGAATGGTAAGGGAGGAACGGAGGGGTCAGGGCTCTAAATTAACTCTATTAAAAACTAAACAGCAGTAGAATGGTAAGGGAGGAACGGAGGGGTCAGGGCTCTAAATTAACTCTATTAAAAACTAAACAGCAGCAGAATGGTAAGGGAGGAGAGGAGGGGTCAGGGCTCTAAATGAACTATATTAAAAACTAAACAGCAGTAGAATGGTAAGGAAGAGGAGAGGATGGGTCAGGGCTCTAAATTAACTGTATTAAAAACTAAACAGCAGTAGAATGGTAAGGGAGGAGAGGAGGGGTCAGGGCTCTAAATTAACTCTATTAAAAACTAAACAGCAGTAGAATGGTAAGGGAGGAACGGAGGGGTCAGGGCTCTAAATTAACTCTATTAAAAACTAAATAGTAGTAGAATGGTAAGGGAGGAGAGGACAGGGCTCTAAATTAACTATATTATTAACTAAACAGCAGTAGAATGGTAAGGGAGGAGAGGAGGGGTCAGGGCTCTAAATTAACTATATTAAAAACTAAACAGCAGTAGAATGGTAAGGGAGGAGAGGAGGGGTCAGGGCTCTAAATTAACTATATTAAAAACTAAACAGCAGTAGAATGGACAGAGAAAAGAGGAGGGGTCAGGGCTCTAAATTAACTATATTAAAAACTAAACAGCAGTAGAATGGTAAGGGAGGAGAGGACAGGGCTCTAAATTAACTATATTAAAAACTAAACAGCAGTAGAATGGTAAGGGAGGAACGGAGGGGTCAGGGCTCTAAATTAACTCTATTAAAAACTAAACAGCAGTAGAATGGTAAGGGAGGAACGGAGGGGTCAGGGCTCTAAATTAACCATTTTAAAAACTAAACAGCAGTAGAATGGTAAGGGAGGAGAGGAGGGGTCAGGGCTCTAAATTAAATATATTAAAAACTAAACAGCAGTAGAATGGTAAGGGAGGAACGGAGGGGTCAGGGCTCTAAATTAACTATATTAAAAACTAAACAGCAGTAGAATGGTAAGGGAGGAGAGGAGGGGTCAGGGCTCTAAATTAACTATATTAAAAACTAAACAGCAGTAGAATGGTAAGGGAGGAGAGGAGGGGTCAGGGCTCTAAATTAACTATATTAAAAACTAAACAGCAGTAGAATGTTAAGGGAGGAGAGGAGGGGTCAGGGCTCTAAATTAACTATATTAAAAACTAAACAGCAGTAGAATGGTAAGGGAGGAGAGGAGGGGTCAGAGCTCTAAATTAACTATATTAAAAACTAAACAGCAGTAGAATGGTAAGGGAGGAACGGAGGGGTCAGGGCTCTAAATTAACTATATTAAAAACTAAACAGCAGTAGAATGGTAAGGGAGGAGAGGAGGGGTCAGGGCTCTAAATTAACTATATTAAAAACTAAACAGCAGTAGAATGGTAAGGGAGGAGAGGAGGGGTCAGGGCTCTAAATTAACTATATTAAAAACTAAACAGCAGTAGAATGGTAAGGGAGGAACGGAGGGGTCAGGGCTCTAAATTAACTATATTAAAAAAAAAACAGCAGTAGAATCGTAAGGGAGGAGAGGAGGGGTCAGGGCTCTAAATTAACTATGTTAAAAACTAAACAGCAGTAGAATGGAAGGGAGGAGAGGAGGGGTCAGGGCTCTAAATTAACTCTATTAAAAACTAAACAGCAGTAGAATGGTAAGGGAGGAACGGAGGGGTCAGGGCTCTAAATTAACTCTATTAAAAACTAAACAGCAGTAGAATGGTAAGGGAGGAACGGAGGGGTCAGGGCTCTAAATTAACTATATTAAAAAACTAAACAGCAGTAGAATGGTAAGGGAGGAGAGGAGGGGTCAGGGCTCTAAATTAACTATATTAAAAACTAAACAGCAGTAAAATGGTAAGGGAGGAGAGGAGGGGTCAGAGCTCTAAATTAAATATATTATTAACTAAACAGCAGTAGAATGGTAAGGGAGGAGAGGAGGGGTCAGAGCTCTAAATTAACTATATTAAAAACTAAACAGCAGTAAAATGGTAAGGGAGGAGAGGAGGGGTCAGAGCTCTAAATTAAATATATTATTAACTAAACAGCAGTAGAATTGTAAGGGAGGAGAGGAGGGGTCAGAGCTCTAAATTAACTATATTAAAAACTAAACAGCAGTAGAATGGTAAGGGAGGAACGGAGGGGTCAGGGCTCTAAATTAACTATATTAAAAACTAAACAGCAGTAGAATGGTAAGGGAGGAGAGGAGGGGTCAGGGCTCTAAATTAACTCTATTAAAAACTAAACAGCAGTAGAATGGTAAGGGAGGAACGGAGGGGTCAGGGCTCTAAATTAACTCTATTAAAAACTAAATAGTAGTAGAATGGTAAGGGAGGAGAGGACAGGGCTCTAAATTAACTATATTATTAACTAAACAGCAGTAGAATGGTAAGGGAGGAGAGGAGGGGTCAGGGCTCTAAATTAACTATATTAAAAACTAAACAGCAGTAGAATGGTAAGGGAGGAACGGAGGGTTCAGGGCTCTAAATTAACTATATTAAAAATTAAACAGCAGTAGAATGGTAAGGGAGGAGAGGAGGGGTCAGGGCTCTAAATTAACTATATTAAAAACTAAACAGCAGTAGAATGGTAAGGGAGGAGAGGACAGGGCTCTAAATTAACTATATTAAAAACTAAACAGCAGTAGAATGGTAAGGGAGGAACGGAGGGGTCAGGGCTCTAAATTAACTCTATTAAAAACTAAACAGCAGTAGAATGGTAAGGGAGGAACGGAGGGGTCAGGGCTCTAAATTAACTATTTTAAAAACTAAACAGCAGTAGAATGGTAAGGGAGGAGAGGAGGGATCAGGGCTCTAAATTAACTATATTAAAAACTAAACAGCAGTAGAATGGTAAGGGAGGAGAGGATGGGTCAGGACTCTAAATTAACTATATTAAAAACTAAACAGCAGTAGAATGGTAAGGGAGGAGAGGAGGGGTCAGGGCTCTAAATTAACTATATTAAAAACTAAACAGCAGTAGAATGGTAAGGAAGAGGAGAGGAGGGGTCAGGGCTCTAAATTAACTATATTAAAAACTAAACAGCAGTAGAATGGTAAGGGAGGAACGGAGGGGTCAGGACTCTAAATTAACTATATTAAAAACTAAACAGCAGTAGAATGGTAAGGGAGGAGAGGAGGGGTCAGGGCTCTAAATTAACTATATTAAAAACTAAACAGCAGTAGAATGGTAAGGGAGGAGAGGAGGGGTCAGGACTCTAAATTAACTATATTAAAAACTAAACAGCAGTAGAATGGTAAGAGAGGAGAGGAGCGGTCAGGGCTCTAAATTAACTATATTAAAAACTAAACAGCAGTAGAATGGTAAGAGAGAAGAGGATTGGTCAGGGCTCTAAATTAACTATATTATTAACTAAACAGCAGTAGAATGGTAAGGGAGGAACGGAGGGTCAGGGCTCTAAATTAACTATATTAAAAACGAAACAGCAGTAGAATGGTAAGGGAGGAGAGGAGGGGTCAGGACTCTAAATTAACTATATTAAAAACTAAACAGCAGTAGAATGGTAAGGGAGGAGAGGAGGGGTCAGGGCTCTAAATTAACTATTAAAAACTAAACAGCAGTAGAATGGTAAGGGAGGAGAGGAGGGGTCAGGGCTCTAAATTAACTACATTAAAAACTAAACAGCAGTAGAATGGTAAGGGAGGAACGGAGGGGTCAGGGCTCTAAATTATCTTTAAGTAAAACTAAACAGCAGTAGAATGGTAAGAGAGGAGAGGAGGGGTCAGGGCTCTAAATTAACTGTATTAAAAACTAAACAGCAGTAGAATGGTAAGGGAGGAGAGGAGGGGTCAGGGCTCTAAATTAACTATATTAAAAACTAAACAGCAGTAGAATGGTAAGGGAGGAGAGGAGAAGTCAGGGCTCTAAATTAAATATATTAAAAACTAAACAGCAGTAGAATGGTAAGGGAGGAACGGAGGGGTCAGGGCTCTAAATTAACTGTATTAAAAACTAAACAGCAGTAGAATGGTAAGGGAGTAACGGAGGGGTCAGGGCTCTAAATTAACTATATTAAAAACTAAACAGCAGTAAAATGGTAAGGGAGGAGAGGAGGGGTCAGAGCTCTAAATTAAATATATTATTAACTAAACAGCAGTAGAATGGTAAGGGAGGAGAGGAGGGGTCAGAGCTCTAAATTAACTCTATTAAAAACTAAACAGCAGTAGAATGGTAAGGGAGGAGAGGAGGGGTCAGGGCTCTAAATTAACTCTATTAAAAACTAAACAGCAGTAGAATGGTAAGGGAGGAACGGAGGGGTCAGGGCTCTAAATTAACTCTATTAAAAACTAAACAGCAGTAGAATGGTAAGGGAGGAGAGGATGGGTCAGGGCTCTAAATTAACTCTATTAAAAACTAAACAGCAGTAGAATGGTAAGGGAGGAACGGAGGGGTCAGGGCTCTAAATTAACTCTATTAAAAACTAAATAGTAGTAGAATGGTAAGGGAGGAGAGGACAGGGCTCTAAATTAACTATATTATTAACTAAACAGCAGTAGAATGGTAAGGGAGGAACGGAGGGGTCAGGGCTCTAAATTAACTCTATTAAAAACTAAACAGCAGTAGAATGGTAAGGGAGGAGAGGAGGGGTCAGGGCTCTAAATTAACTCTATTAAAAACTAAACAGCAGTAGAATGGAAGGGAGGAGAGGAGGGGTCAGGGCTCTAAATTAACTCTATTAAAAACAAAACAGCAGCAGAATGGTAAGGGAGGAGAGGAGGGGTCAGGGCTCTAAATTAACTATATTATTAACTAAACAGCAGTAGAATGGTAAGGGAGGAGAGGAGGGGTCAGGGCTCTAAATTAACTATATTAAAAACTAAACAGCAGTAGAATGGTAATGGAG